>NW_025920120.1:754135-882878 GCF_902686445.1 Sciurus carolinensis
GTAGCCTCCCACCTCTCCACTCCCCTGACCGTGGCTGTCATGCCTATGGATGGCTCCAGCAGGCATCTCCTTCCACCGTGTGAGAATCTGTGCAATGGGAGGGAGGAACTTCAGGTTCTCTGTTCAATACTTACATATTTTCAATCACATAAATGATTGGAGGGAAATAAGAAAATAAGCACATGACAGATACTTACTTCAGACACTTACCTCCTGTGCCAAGCCAAAGAAAGATGGCAAGTCAAGGATATGAGTTTCTGATACCAGCTAGCATGGGCAAATAGAGAAGCAAGAGCAAGTGCAGAGGTGTGGGGCGGGGGATGAGTTTGGATCATGGTCCAGAAATAAGAAGCAGGCCACTGTGACTTCTGAGAGCCATGCCCCTCAGAGGCCAAGGAGGGATGGGAACGAGATGTCCACAGGAGCAGGGCAAGCCACCACCCCCAGGCTGCCAGGGAGCTGTGGGAGTCTTTGGGATCTTTGGTTTTCAAATTGAAAGTCCAGAGCACACCAGGGCAAGCTGGTCACCTTGGGTCAGAGTCAGGTTCCCCAAGGACAGGTGGAATTTGGGCTGTACTTTGCATGCAGTGGAAGCACAGGTCTGTGCTGTGAGTAGGCAGATCCCCCAGCCTATTTCCAGGTTGGTGGAAACACGGGTTATGTGTCCTTTAGCAAGTCAACCAACTTCTCTTGACTTACTCTCCTTTGTAGCCAGAGCTGTATCCACCAGATGGTTCTCAAGGTTCCCTTCAACCCCGAGACACTGTGATGTTCTCCAGTCTGTTCTGTAGACAGGAAAGAGTGGCCAGGAAGTCCTGAGCAAGGGAGTAACACAACAAAAATTTTTAAGGAAGATTAATCTGGCAGTAGTTTACAAAACTAGTCACAACAAGATAGATCTGAAGGAGACGGCTGAACTGTTCCCAACAAGCCAGTCGAGGGATGATGAGAACTGGGATGGTGACAGCAGGAATGATGGTGGGGACGGGAGAGTGGCTGGAGCGCTGTTAGCAAGAGCTATTGCAGGACCTGGTGGCCCGTCCCACATGGCCTACCCCGGGGTTTCCATCGCGTGGTCACATTCTTCTTTTATTTGCAGTTGCTTATCCTGCATTGACACTGGAAATGCAGGGATAAACAAGGCCTGAACTTCCAGAGTTCATGGGCTCATGGCGATAACCAACGTGCTCTGCACATTTCAGCTGTGCTTAATGCCACGAGAGAAATGTGCCATATGTGATGCAAGCCATGAACGGGCCCCAGCCCAGCCAGAAGGCCAGGGAAGCTTCCCTGACTCCAGTGGTAGCAAGTCACACAACTGAAACCTAGAGAACATGCTAGGTTGGCGAGGGGGTGCCAGGAAGCTTATGGCCCAGGAGAACAGCATTTTGGCACCAGATTAACCATTGTGGTGAGGCAGATTCCAAGGACTTAGGAAAGGCCAGAGTGACTGAGAACTAGACAAAAGGTGAAAAGTGGAAAGGGTCCAGCTATCAAAAGGGACTGGCCAATACAGAACCTGTTTAGGACTTCATTCTGAAAGCAGGGGAAGTCACTTACAAACAAGTTAGAAATATGACATGCATTTTCGGAATTGTGAGTAACTGTATTGGAGAAAAGAGGACTGGGGCTTGGGGGTGAGTAGCGGGAAGGCAACTTTGGGTGGAAAGGCAGGAGAGAGGGAAAGGTGGGGAGTAGATTGACAGGAAGTAAGTCCCCAGGGTATTGAAGATGAAGGACCATGAGCTTGGCAGAAAGATTGTGGGAAGAGAGTACTCCAGGCTTGGGTCCTGAGTGATGCTGTAAGGATGAATTAGTCCTGGAGAAGGGGCGACTGGAGAGCAGAAAAGACTGACAAGGGCGGAGTGTTGGGACCTCTCTACATGTTAGAACAGATCTGGGATGATCCAGAGATAGAAAGGTCAGGGAGAAGGGAGGAAGGCTCTGGAGGTTTAGGCCCTGGAAGTCAAGCATGAGTCACTCTGTGGGGGTAGTGGGGGTATCAAATACTGCACAGAGGTCACAGAAAAACAAGGCCTGACACGAGGTCAGTAAGCATGGCAACGAATAGATCATTGTTATCTCTGAAAGGGGTTAGTGACTAATGTTTGGATTACATCACCTTGGACAAAATTAATAACAAATTTCCTGAGAGTCCCTTGCAATGATGCGGTGGTAATTGGCTGCTCACTCTCCCTGTCTTCTCTGAAATTTCTTAAGTTCATGAACACTCTAATATCCTCTGAATACTGCAGCAGAAAATTGATATGTGCCTTGTGTACAATGTGGGTGAGTTTCTGTTACCCAAGCTCTCACCTCCACGGTGCTTAGAATATCAGCTTCTCCAGTTTGCTTGATGCATGGGCTGGGCGTAACTGACGCTCTGAAAGTGAGACCATCGGAAAGGAGGGAGGCAGATGTGAGACACATTTATATCTATCACAGCCCAAGCTAACTCTACAAAATCCATGTGTTCATGCTTATGATGAGAGATTTCTCTAAACCCACATCTAAAAACCTGTGAGTGAACCATTTGACTCTTAGGGAGATTATTCAAAATTAGAACTATAATGAGGATTTAACCATTTCATTTCATTTGTATCTACCCCTTTCAGCAGCTAGACATTGTTTAAATAAAAAATTTCAAATAACATTTGCCCATTGTAGAAAATGTACCTGTTCCAAGATCTAGACAAGATGGACACCTAAAAGGTACTCATTCTCAAATACAAAGAAATAAAAGGTTATAAAGTAAAACTGGGTTAAAGGAAACCTAGCAAATAATTTTAGATTTGATATTTGAGAACTGAGAAGTTGTAATAGATTTTTAAAATTTTTAAATTTGTTCTTAAATTAGTTATACACCACAGAATGCATTTATGCTTTTTGATAAATCATACTACATAGAGTATAATTGCTCTTTTTTCTGATTGTAGCCACTCAACTCACAATAGCTAAACTATGGACCCTACCTAGGTGTCCTTCAACAGATGAATGGATAAAGAAAATGTGAGATATATATATATCTCACATATTTTATATATATATAAAATATATACACATATTTTATATATATATAAAATATGTTATATATATTTAATTTATGTATTAAAGGTGAGTAATATTCTATCCTCTATGTATGTGTTGGAATATCACTCACCTTTAAAGAAGAATGAAATTATGGCATTTGCTGGTAATAGATGGAGTTGTAGAATCTCATGTAATGGGTTTGTTGTTGTTGTTGTAAACAAGGATTGAACCCTGGGGTGCTTTACTACTGAGCCACATCCCCAACCCTTTGTATTTTTATTTATTTATTTGATACTATGGATTGAATCCAGGGATGCTTTATGTCAGAGCTATATCCCTACCTCCTTAATACATTTTTTAAAAATTTTGAGACAGTCTCACTCAGTTACTTAGGGCCTTGCTAAGTTGCTGAGGCTGGCCTGGAACGTGTGATCCTCCTGCCTCAGCCTCCTGAGTTGCGGGATCACAGGGATGTGCCACCATGCCTAGTTTGTCATGGGCATTTTTAATTGGAGGATTAAACAGTTAGATGATTTTCAAGGTCATCCTGGCTGCATTTTACTGCATGTGCTGGAGTGGAAACAGGTACCAGGAGGTAGCTAATGCAGTGGCAGGTGGACAAAGGTAGGAGTTTGACCCAGATGGTGGAAGCAGCAGAAGAGACTGGCAGGTGGGTTGGGAAATACTCAGGGATAAACCTGGCTACCTGTTTAGCCTGGGAGACTGGAAATGACAGCAAGGGAGAGGCTTGGGAATGATGAGAATCGTGAACTCCACTTAGCAACCTAGTGTTTTGAGCAATTGTGAGATTTTCAAGAGTCAGGGAGACCACTGGGGCTCATCTGGGTGCCAATGAGAGGCTTAGATGTCCCAACCAGAATGTCATAGCAAATGTGTGCGATGAGTCCCTGGCAGTGGGTGAGGCTGTCTGGGGGCCAGTCCTAAGCAAGGCCAGCCCTTACAGTTGCAAAGGGGAGCCGGTGTGCCAAAGAGGCAGAGCAAGCTTTCAAAGATTTAGGAAGAAAAATAAGACAATTTTCAAGGAGGCAAGAGGGAAGGAGTTAATTCTGCTGAGAGGTCAGGAAGGTGCAAGCTGAAAAAAACAACAAAATTGCACTGAACTTTTAAAGGCAGAGTTCCTAGGTGAGCCCTGCAAAGCATTCTCAGTAGACCAGTGGAAGGAGAAGCCGGACCAAGTGGGTTGAAAAATTAGTGGGAGCCAGAAGGCAGAGACAACATCCTGACACCATATGTGGGTTGCCAGACAGTGGTTACTGTGTGGACAGTGACAAGCGAAAATGCAGGAGGTTGATCTCCAGACTGTGTGCAAACCCCTCTGAGAGCACTGTGCTCTGCATGAAGCACCCTTATGCTACAGTGACAGAACAAGCCTGTATCTTAGGAATCCCAAGGAGAAAGCGGGGGTTCAAAGACTCAAGGCTTCAGAAGCCTGAATTCCAAAGTTTTGCCCTGTGCCAGATCCTCTTGGTGTTAGGTACTGGTAGTATGCCCAAACAAGTCAGTGTCGACTGGCCCCATACTGGCAATAAAGCGATGAGCATTGAATAAATACAAATGACCATGAATTCCATGTGGACCCTGTGCCCCGTGTCATCTCACCTCGATTTCTACAGCAGCACCCATAGATAGTGTCACCAGCCTCTTTTTACAGAGGGGCTACAGAAGGTCACAGAGGTTGAACCCTAAGTCCCAGTGCATGCAGGTGTAAGTCAAGCCATGATTCCTATTGGTCTGGCTCTGAAGCCCCTACTAGGTTATGGGGTCTCTTCTAGTTGCTGCCAGAGGAAAACTTGTTGCCTGGCTAACCATAATCTGACTGATTTTCTAAACCTGTTCAATTTACCTAATTTGATAAGAAACATTGAAACTTGGAAAGCAATTACAGAGAATGATTTGTATCTTAAATGAGTTAATATATCCAGAGCCCTTAAGGTGCCAGGCACATGGAGAGCCCTGTGTCCTTGCCATCTTGTAGCACTTACTAAAAGGCTCTGGAACAAACTCTGTCTGCCATTCTCCTGTGGTAATCAAGCATTGTGCATAGTGATACCAGTTTCCCCCAAGAGCAGCTAAAATTCTGCTTCTTACTAAATAGTTTTCAACTTAAGGAAAAGGATGGTGTTTCCTGCCTTTGTTTTTAATCTCTTTATAGGAAATGATATTGTTATAGGCAAGCACAGAGGTGCGGCATGCAAACATCTGACAAATGCACAAGTTGCCTGTTAGCATTGCAGGGAAGCCCACGAGTCCACTTGTTTTAGTTGATCCAAAACAGCAAAGGGATGAATGCCCTAAGTCTACCCCCACGTATCTGGGCTTACTTGAGGTTACCACAGGAATCAACACTGCTTGAGGATCCTGTGTATTTACCAACATTAGCCTATCAAGACTTCATAACACAGCCTGTTCTGCTATAATGCATCTTTTGAAAATATGAATTTTCCCAACTTGATTGATACATTTTCTGTAAATGGTGGATTTTTGCCTTTGTGTGTGCAACTTTGTGGGGAAACACTGAGTGAACTCAGAAAACTGCACCCAGATGACCCAAACCACATTGATTCACAAAAGCAAGAGTGCTCACACCTCAAATGTCCACCACCTACCTCTGTTTACCAGGTGTGCTGTAAGCTACACCCTTCCATACCTGGTGTTATGACCTCCTGTTGGATCCCAGATGCCCCTACCACCATTTCATAGCAGTTCACAGATTGCAGTCCTTCCAAAATCCATTTCTACAGGTCTTCTTCAAGGCCAAGTGCCAAATTTATCAAAACAGTTATGTGTTTTCTTAACCATTGAATGTGTGAAACAGTACTACCACTTTTGTTGAAATCCTGTGTTTTTTCTTATATGCTACTGACATGAGCATTGTGTCCCAACTCCATTTGTTTGCACAAATTATATGGTTTCTATTGCGCCATTTGGAAAATTGTGGTTCGTTGTAGAAACACCCATGTACTTAACAGCAGAATGGATGATAAATAATTCCAGAGCAGATATTATTATTCTTACTCCTTGTTCAGAAAATAAGCTCAGAGAAGATGAGTCACTTACCCAGGGTCACTCATCGCTGACTCCATGCTTGTCCAATCCCATCAACCCCCCTATCTTAACACCCCTAAATAGCTTCAAATTACATTGAACTGGACTGTTGTTGCCAGCCAACTTCAACAGGATGAAAATAAGAATCTTCCAGGAAAATTGTTTTTAAAAACTTTCATTCAAAATGACCCTCACAAGTATCTGAACAGTCTGTGTATTTTTAAAATCATGCAGGCATTCCCTTTTGTACATGCTAAATAAGCCCCACTCAGCTCACATGTTAATAAATTTTGCTCATTTGTCAGAGTTGCTGAATAGAGTCAGGGAATTGTTTTGCTCAGTAGGTGGTGGAGCAATAATACAGAAGCCTCCTGATTAAGTTGCCTCAGAGCCTGTTATCATTCTCACTGAGTGGGAGGCACCACTAGTAGTAAAAGTAATTACCTGTGAAGGCTAAGCTGATTGCATTGAGTACTTACGACATGCCACACAGATAGTCATCTCCATTTCAGAGCCTCTTAAGAGATCTTAATTTGATGTTTATAAAAATTTTACATTTTAAGCCAAAGTGCATTATTTTTGGAAAACATTTTGTTAGCTGGGTGAACAAATTTTTAAACCTCTTGAAAGAGAGACTGGGCCCTGGTTATTCCCTTGTAAATGGCAGCTGCCAGGCATGCCAAAAAAATCGGAAATGATAAGTTATCTAAATGTTAAAGAATCTATTTGGTAAGAGTTGATTTTACATGGGGGTGAAAAACCTGTGCTTTCTTCTATGAAATCACAAAGTCCATTATGTGAAACTGCTGAGTACTCAAAGCAGTAATTCCTAAGAAATTGTCTATGCCAGATCTTGTTAAAGGTTGTGTTGGATAATTTCACTACACTTCACATTATTCTTGGATAGGGATATCAGAAACAGTGTGCTCAGTGAGATGGGGGCAAACCAGAGACTTGATGCTTCCTGGTACTAACTCAGGAAAAACTTCCACCAAGGGGTGTTGGAAGCTGGAGAACTCTCCAACTTTCCAGGGGCAAAGACGTCCACAGCCAGCTCCCCTCTTCCTGGATGAAATAGGTAGGTATCCAGTTGTGCCTGCCCACCCAGTTCTGATGCAGGGCCACAGCCGAGTTCCTGATGCATCTGCATTTACAGTGCAGAATTCCAGCCACAGCCCAGTGACTCACTGGACATCATGCTGTGCCATTTGCCAGTTTTGCCTTGAATATATTTATCAGCCTTGCTTTACTCCAGTAGCCCCAAAAGGTTGCTTTCCCTAGGTAAGCAGGTAAGACACTCTTTGTAAAATTGGCACTTGCAATTTAGGCTTGTAAATAGTTTCCGAGTTAATAGGCCAGCAAAAAATTATCTTGAAGGTTCACATTTGTGTTGCTGTGGCCCCTAAGATTGAGGGTAGAAGTCCTTCACTCACCTCTGGCTCCTCTTTTTCAGATACCTGGATCAGAAAGCTAAAATGTGTGATCAGATCATCTGATGAAAAGAGCAGACAGGTTTCAAAGTCAGACAGTTTCAAATCCTGTTCCTAGACCCGTTCAAATCGTCCCTGCTTCTTCAGGTTCAAATCCTATTGTCATTTACACCAGCTATGAGACCACTAATTACTTATCAGTTTCTTCTTTTGTAAACTGGATACAGAAGTAAAGCTTTCTTCATCATATTATTATAAAATCTAAATGAAATGAGAGAGTATGGGCATTTCTTTTATTTACTGGAAGGCATTCTGAACACCTCTGGTTTCCAGAGATTACCCTGAAGAAGAAAGAATGGGGTTGTGCTTTGACATCTATTGTTTTACAACTCTCTCTTTTCCCATTTGATTTTTTTTTCTTTTCCTTTTTTCTTTTTGGGTGCTGGCAATTGACCCTGGAGGTGTTATAGCACTGAACTGTATCCCCAGCCCTTTTTAATTTTTACTTTTGAGACACAATCTAAGTTGCCCAGGCTGGCCTTAAACTATAACCCTCCTGCCTCAGCTTCTTGAGATGCTGGGATTATGGGGATGTGCCACTCTGCCTGGCCCCTTCTGAATTTTTAACTTCAAGTATTTTTTTTAAATCCTGTTTCTTTTAATATAATTTAATTTATCCTGGGTAAAATCATCAAGCTCCTTTTTTATTTGTTATTTTGTTCTTTAGACTACTCTGATTTAAAAAAAAACTAAAATATTATTAAAATTAAATGAGATACTATAACCAAGGTGTTTTTCATATAGCCCACCACAGAATAAACATTAATCAAATGTATCCTAAGCCGTCATACCACCTCCCGAACTACAAAGCTCCATAACCCAAATATGCACAGGAAGAGCCCACTAGCAGCAGCTCTGATTGGGCAGTGCTATCATTCCAATTTGAGAATCAAGAGCAAGGGTTTATGTATTGGTTAAATTGCTTTATAATGAATTGTGAAGAACTCTCAGAATTACTTTTGTACTGGGAATTATATTGTATTAAAGAGTATTTGAAGCAGTTTGGAGTTTTAAGTGCACTTTTTTTTTTCCACTGAGATTTTTTTCACTGTTTTGGGAATAAGTCATGTTGACAGTCAACCTAAGAATATGTCATTAGCCTAAACTAAGTGATGCTGTTGTCCACACAGAGGACAACTGCTAATCTTCCTGCTTGGTTAGTGAGGAACCCCTGAGTGTAGGTAGGAATTTTTTAGCCAGCTCAACTCTTCATTTCATGTCGCATTTTTGTGGTTAGAGACTCCTCCCTTGTTCTCATTCACTCCTTCCTTTGCCCACCTGCCTTCCTTGATCCCTAAGCACCCAACCTCCATTTTAAAGCCAGAATTCAAGCTCAGTGCATGCTTTTCATGTGCAAGGATCTTTGACCAAGACCAAAAACAAGACTGGAACTAACATTTTGCTTCGGCTAATGCAATTTATTTCCCAGGTACATTGCTGCATTTTTTTTTCCTGCAATAGACACTGAAGAGTTTCCTTTACTAGATTTTTGTGCCTGTGTGCAAGCCTGTATCTCCACTGAGCTTCCACTTCTCTGCAGAATGGGATGGTGCTGGGTGTATCACAGACCTGAGGAACGTAGCCCTGTGCTCGCTCCTAGTGGGTTTCATAGGTACAACCACTGTTCCACCATTAGTGGCTACTTCTGTGTGTTATAGAAAATCTGGAGTGTGACCCAAGCTCTAGGAGAAGCATGAGCAGTCAACTCAGGATGTCTGCACAGTGGCAGTGGTGCTAGGTAAGACAAAACCTGGGCGTGGAACCGCATCCTTTATGAGCATGCACTTACATGACAGACTCGTGTCAAGGATGCGATGTAGTACAGCACGTATTACTGTACTGATGCCCTTTCAGGAATAGAGAAATGGAGGCCCCAAAAGAAGGCAAGGTCTGCCCCTCCCCAGGGTGAATAAGAAAGTTCATATTCAAACCCCGGTGGTCTAGAGCCCATGGTCCTAACCATAAGCCCAGAGTGATCCAGAGGCAGGAATGTTCCCAGCTCCAAAGTCAGCCACATTCCTGAGTTAAGGCCACTCAGAATCTCCCTGAATGTTCCCAGTATTCCCCAGTGGTGGGAATCCAGGCTGAGTCACAAGCCTGGCCGACCTTCCTGAGGGCTCCTTGGGGCTCTCCTCTCCAGCCACACCAATGGCCACCTGACCTCCAGAGCCAGGTCATGGTGCAGGTGGCCACACTCAGGCCCAACTCTTCCCACCCTGGTGCTATCTGGCGTCAGTCACCTGCTCGGAGGTTGTGTCCTCTAGTCTGGGCATCTTTGCAGTGGTGGGTCGTGCTGAGTGTCCACTGCTTGTCTCAATTAAAGTTCTCTGCATCCTAAGGAAGAATGTGCCTCTTCTAGAAGAAATAAGTGAGAGCAGCCAAATCATGACAGAAGGGATGTCTGTGGGGAGCCGTGAAGAGGGGCGACCAAAGGGTCACATAGAAAGGTCGTTGGAAGGAGGACAGCATCAGGGAGCGGAGGACATGGCAGCCCTGGTGCCCAGCCGCTGCACACCTTCAGCACTAGCCCTTTGGCTTCCTGTCACTTAAGACCTAGGCTTAAGACTAAGGCTAGGCCTGGGTTCTGTGGTGAAAATGATTGTTAGATTTAATAAGAAATACAGCAGTCATGGATCCCATGGCTGCTAGGACACACGTGCATGGATGTGCAGAAATGCACTCTTCCTGAGGGTGTGAGGATCTCTCCTTTTCCTGTGTTCACCTGGCATCGAGGTTCCTGGGGTGACTGGGAAGCTAAGTCAGATTTAGGGCCTAGTAAACCTGGTTGCCAGCATGCTTCACTCAGAACCAACAGCACTGTGGCCAGGAGTCTAGAATTTGGAGTCAGACAAACCTAAGTAGCTGGCTACATGTGACTGATACGTAGTTGGTGCTCAATTATTGGTTGACTGTTGAATATGGCTCAGCCTCCACAAAAATAATGCATAATGCATAATGCTTAGTTCATTCCCCTATAAAATAAAGATAATAATGCCTGTGTCTTAGAAAATTGTTCAACCTATGGAAAACATTTAACACATAGGAACATTCAAAAAGTTTAGTTACCAGACGTAACAGATTTTCCAGATTCAAAGCCTTTGCTTTCATTTTCTTTCATTATTCAACTAATTTTTATTTAGTGCTTATTTTGTGCTCTGTGTTAGCTATTGGTAATTCAACAACTAAAAGTGACCTAATGGTCCATACTGTTCATAATTTAATAAAACTGTTAAACATTTAATGTGTAGAAAAGAAAGTTCTTTTTGTACCATTGGAATCCAACATGTGACTAATTTCCACCAAACTAAATGGTTGCCAATTATTTAACCTCCTCCAAAATTAGGCAGAAATTCAGGGGGGAATTTCCTTCTCAGTTCCTACCACATGTCCACAGCATTCATTAATATTTTTTTAATTCTCAAAAAGAAGTGAAGTTTCCAGACAAGTCACTGACAAGGAAGTTTAGGGGAATTTATTACAGGTTTGTTTCTGATCTACCCCAAGAGTCCCTTGATTTATTTAGTTTATCCTATAGCATAAGAACCCAGGTGAGCTGTATGAGGAATGCAGCTCTGGGGCCAGGATTGTGGTTTTCTGTGTCCTTGGATGGTTACAATTCTCTCCCTTAGCATATTTTCTTACTATTATGTCTCAGCATGATTTGATCACCTGTGAGTCTTTGCCTATGTGCTTGGACCACCTCCAATGCCATCTCTTAGTCCTACAAATAAATCTAGTGTCAGCGGTGAATAGATGGTGACCGCCTCCCGGCTCAGTCTGGAAGCAATGGAATGGTCCCCTGTCCACTAGGCACCATACTTCCTAATATCTTTTGTTTACTAATTTATTGCCATACCTCCACAATTAGACTATATATGTCATGAGAGCAAGATCTGTCTTCAAGAACAGTGAAGGGGACAGGGAAGGAACCCACTGTTTGTAAATGAGACTGCATTTAGTTCATGTGCTGGGTTCAGGCCACTGTGCATGCTAGCTGGTGGAACTGGTGGAAGTTCAGTGCCTGAGGCCTGGCCCACAGCATGGCCCAGGTGACTCTTCACCCTGAGACCCACTGAGGTCAGTTAACTTGCTTGAATCCCATAGAGAGTAAAAGGTAGGCCAGGTTTGCACTCTCTGGAGGGGTCCCTGCCTCTGTCTTCTAACTTTCTTGCAGAGGGCTCAACCTCACCCCCTACCATTCATTTCTAGAGAAACAAACACTTTACATTCCTGTTTTCCAGGTCATTGTTTTGTCCTGACCCACCTGTCTGGTTTTGCGAAGTCTAAACCCTTTGTTGCTTATGACTTTCTTTCCCCCGTTCACATTTGGGATTCATGTTGCCTTAAATGGTTGGGGGAAAAAAAAGTGCATGTCATTAAACTCTTCAATGACAGAGTCACATTAGTATTGGGAAATTCTACCACAGGATAATGCTTTTTGGCAAGATGTGGTTTTAGCAGGAAGCCTGCAGTGGAGAAGGTATGTGGGGAGAGGAGGGGGCATCTGTTTGCCTTCAGTTTCTCTGACAGCAGATGGTTTGTTTGTGTCAATGTTCCCAAGGATCATAACTATGATTTCACAAAAGGGTCAAAGTCCATCAAACCTTTCTGCTTGCTTCGGGGGCCCACCCCATCTCTTCTCTCCTACCTCCTTGTGCCTTCTAAATTAAATCACATTCCACTGCCTGTTATTGGACAACTCTGGACAGAATAATCTTCTACATACTCCTTGTTCAAGGCAAAGTAATTGGAACAGACAGTGCTACTGGCTAAGAGCCACCAACTAATTGCTTTATGCCCAGCTCCCCTCTCCAGAGGCATACCCAGCATTGACAAATCCATGGCTGTTGCACAATTTTTTGAGGTTTCTCAAACAATTGGTGCAATATTAATTGGGGGGGGTAAGCGGGGGCAAGGTGGGAGAAAATTAATTATCTATAGTCTAATTAATCTCTCATTATTTTGATCATGGATATCTGTTTTTTTAACTTCCTGCAATTGTTCTCTTCCTTAAGGACATCTGTGGTCTCTGCTTTTTCGTGTTCCAAAAATCCTAACAGAGATGCTTTTTCAGTGACTGGATATTTCATTAGAAATCTGAAGACTCACATTAACTTGAATTATTTTCATAGCTCTGATCAACTTTTAGGTTAATAATTCATATTATTTAATAACCTGTTCAGATCATCACCAAAATTATTGATTTAATAATTTTTGGTCATTAATAATGAAGGAGGGGGCATGATGATCCTTATCATTTATGTTAATTTATTCCTTATTGTCTGGCAAATCTCAGGGAGAGTCAAAAATCATAAGGACTTTTAGTACCTTAACATTCTTCTCAGTAAAAGCCAGGAGACTATTCTGCATTTTCAAATATCTGTATTCTTGAGGTTCAAAGACTATAACTAATTCAGCTATTCGATCTAAGTATTCTTGATTTTAAAACTTTCCCAGACTTTGTAGAAACGACATTCTCCCATCCCTCAGAGATTCTCTTGTGAGTTTTGATTGGGTTTCTCCCTTTTTTTATCATCTTCCATTGAATCCTATTGTAATCACCGTTTTGGTTTCTTTTGCTAATACACTTAGTAATTTGAAACAAGAACCGAGCTGAAAAATCCATCATCAATTTGTTTTGGCAACATGAAATTTCAAATAGTTTCCTCATTGAATTTCCTGCAGAAGTCATATCCGAGATGGGGTTGGAGTAAGCACTTCATCTTGTATGAGAAAGAAGTAAAAATCAAATGTACGAACCAGAGATACACATATTGATTACTATTTTGAAGTTATTACATTTTATTTTCTGCTTTAATGTAACTTCTTTGATTACCTCATCTGAAAGTTGTCTTGATGGTTGGACTATCACTATCTGGGTTTCTTTTTACAATAATGAAGAGCTAAATCTTTAGGCTAATTTCCAAGAAGAACGCACTTTATCCCAAGTTCTACTAAGTGCCTAATGGTGTTATGGTTAGTGTCCAAAACCTAACCTTCCAGACAAGGAGAAATTTCCTTCTCTCACTGCATTCTGATGGGAACTGACTTCCTGTGTTAGACAATAAAGGACAATAAGTGTCCAGCTCAGCTCTAGAAGAGCACAAGAAGCCCCTTCTCAGCTCTAGACAGACCCCAGAGCCTACTGGGAAGTGCCCAGGCTGGAGCAGGTCAGCATATCTTTTTTTTTTTTTTACATGTAGATTTAGCTTTTCTTTTCTTTTTTTTCTTTTTTTTATTGTAAACAAATGGGATACATGTTGTTTCTCTGTTTGTACATGGCGTAAAGGCATACCATTTGTGTAATCATAAATTTACATAGGGCCAGCATATCTTTATGCTGCCAAAGTCTCTGCACATTTGAAAACATTTGGGCAGTTAATTCTGCTCCCACCTTCTATCACTTAGACCCAGCTTAAAGAGAGAGAGCGAGCCCTCTAACCAAGCCATAAGGAATGAAGGGTGTGATTGATAGAGAGTAGAAAGAACCTGGGTGAAGTCTGCCCCTTCTCAGCTGAAAGCATATTTTGGGGTACACACTAGGGATTCTAGCTCCATAATTACACAAATATTTCATAATTGGCATCATTCTCTCTGCCCCCATTTATCAATATGTAAAAGAGTCACTATGACAGAACAAAGACTATATCTTGGTCTAGAGACTAGCAGCTCCTCTATTTCAGGCACAGCATTGTTTTTCAAATTGTAGCTCAAGAACCACTAGTGCAATCAGTTTGGTGGGTTACTGCCTGCATTTAAAAAAATAATAATAAGAGTTGTCAAGAGATGTGGACGAGTTGAGTCCTAGTCTGCGAGGAGGCAGATGGCTCCGTCGCAGACTATGGACCTCTCTGGGTCTCAGCTGCCAAAGACCCTGTCCGGTAGGTGAGTGGCTCACTTTGAGTGCAAGGCTTCTCCAATCAAGGCTTCTTCATGGCTGCTCAGGTCACGAGCGACTGGGGCTGCTCTCTTTGCGGAGGATGGCATCTAATAGCGCAGTTGATTGAGGGAATATTAGCCGGACATCATGAGTGGCTGTCAAGTGTTCACTGGGAGGCTAAACCCAGCAGTGAGGAAAAAAGACGTGGAAAGATTCTTCAAGGGTTATGGACGAATCAGAGATATTAATCTGAAAAGAGGGTTTGGTTTTGTGGAATTTGAGGATCCTAGGGATGCAGATGATGCTGTATATGAACTCAATGGAAAAGAACTTTGCAGTGAAAGGGTTACTATTGAACATGCTAGGGACCCTTTGCAGTCCAAAGCAGGAAGAATGGAAGGAAACCAAATGTGTAGGGTGCACAATCATTTAAGGAAAGTCAAATTGATGTGTCTGATCCAACCCCATGGAGGATGGTGCCTAGAAGATTCATGAAGTTTTTCATGAAGTTTTTTTTGAGTACCATGGAAATCTATCTGCTTTTGCAGGATTACAGAATTTAAATACGAGAAATTTTCTTGCTGGTGAGGGATGAAAGAAAGATGTCAATTGGTATCATTTGCTGACTTGTTGGGCCTAGTCAGTAGGACAACATTTTCAGCAGGTGTAGTAGAAGGTAAATTATCTGAAATACCTTGGGTTTTTCTAGTTCCAAGTTTGTGGCTTAGACAGCTTTGAAACAACCCTAATGTGATTCAGTCCTTTTCTTTCTTGGGAAGATATTTTCGCAGTTTTTGCTTTACATTTTATGGATTAGAGAATGGATGTTTACATTTACACATGTTCAATGTATTGAATTCCTAGTGTTTTTTTAAAAATAATTATCTTCTAAAAAGCACATTTGTTATGAGGGAGGTTACTGTGATGACATTTGGTATTGTGGCCATTTACTGTGATATGCATCACTGGTCATTTACAGTCTTTTTAAAAATATTTATATATTTTAGTTGTAGGTGGGCACAATACCTTTATTTTATGTTTGTGGTAGTGCTAAGGATCAAACCCAGGGCCTAATGTGTGCTAGGTGAGTGTACTACCACTGAACCAAAACCCCAGCCCCCATTGACAGCCTTTTGTGTTACATCTATAGTAACTAGTATGGCTTAAATGGATAATTATTGTTTAAATTATATTTTGAAAATAATTGTTTTGTGTGTATGTAGGAGGGTGTGATGCTGATTAGATTCCTTCATAAGCATTTGTCCCCAAGGCTGAAAAGAGGGAAAGTCCCTCTACTACTGTGTAGAGATGGGTGTCCTTGTTCCCACACCATGCCCTCAAAATTGTTCTCATGTAGCAGATGTGTTTGTGAATTGGATGGGACTGTAGCAGAAGTCCACAGCCACTTCAGCTCTGAGTGCCTCTTGGTAGAACTGTGACCCAGTTATGTCCTATTCAGGATCAAAGCCTAGGTATAGAGAAGGAAAAGTGGGAAAGGAGAGAGGAACATTTAGCAATGAAGCTTCCCAAGGCCCTTAACTTGTAGGGAATTTATTAAGAGGTGAAATCTAGACTCTGGAGGGAGGAGTAGTTTGCCATTAGCTGTTGCCGCTTGGATGATTAGATACCTTTGGTGTCTGGGTTTAACCTAGGCCTCTAACCCATTCAGTACTTCCCCTGCTTGATATTCTCAGTTCAGGGCTCTTTGTTCCTTCGGTGCCTTTGAACATACAGCTAGGAAAATGCTATGCCCAGATCTTTTTTTTTTCCTGTGCCAGGAATTGAACCCAGGGGCACTAATACCTACTGTGCTTTGAGACAGAAGAGAGCAGAAAGAATGTAGCCTAGCAGGAAGCCAATAAAAGGCATCAGGGAGGAGATGGTCAGCAGGTGTGGAGTCATGGCATACATGATGCTCTTGCCTGTGTTGATGATGGAGAGGGCTGTGACAGCCACAGCAATTAATAGAGTGATGATCGCACCTCCCTGGACACAAGGACAAGAAGAAAAGTCATTGTGGGAGATAGAAAGGATGGGGAAGGACAGATAGGGGTTGGGAGTAAAATAAAGTATACTTTTAGACTTAATGGTTTGTACACTTGGAAGACAAACTTAAAACTAAAACTCATCCACATGGCCTTTTTTGATCCTGCTCTGGATGGCAGGATTTCAATGAACAGCTGTAGTTTTGAGGACTTGAGACTATTCAGGCCTCCAGTAAAGTGGGTACTCTCATTTCAAAGTCATTGTATTTGGAGTCTCGTGCACCTTCCTATGTTACTGTCAGTGTTTGGTAGAATTTGTCATACTTGTCTCAAATACCCTCCATTATAGGCAGGGACTTCGTTGTCTTAAAGTGAATATAACTTCTGGAAATGACTAGTCATGGAAAGAAAAGCTAGTGAAAAAAGTTAGTTGGGTGAGCCAGGTAGTACGGTTTTCAATACCACATCACATGCAACCAAAAAGGAACTAGCCTGCTCTCTTGCAAGACTTGCAAATTTGGTATGAACAAAGTTACCAAAAGGAGGTTCCGGAATGTCTTGTGTAGCATCATCAGCACTGTGCAAGTCCATCCTGTCCCAGGAAGATGGACATGTGCTGCAAAGGCAACATGTACTTGGAACAATCAAAAGTTCTTGTTATAAAAAGTTATTTTCTGGGACTTCTTCCCTGGCCACTGTGCGGGAGGGAGGCCAAGATGGCAGATGAAATCACCAAGGCTCAGGTCGCCCAGCCTGGCAGCGACACCATCTTCAGGAAGATCATCCCCAAGGAAATCCCTTCCAAAATAATTTTCAAGGATGACCAGTGTCTTGCTTTCCATGACATTTCCCCTCAAGCAACAACACAGCTTCTGGTGATACCCAAGAGACATATAGCCCAGATTTCTGCTACAGAAGATGATGATGAAAATCTTGGACATTTAATGATTGTTGGCAAGACATTTGCTGCTGTTTTGGGCCTGAAGAGGGGTTATCGAATGGTGGTGATTGAAGGTGCAGAAGGTGGACAGTCGGTCTATCATGTTCATCTACATGTTCTTGGAGGTCAGCAGATGAATTGACCTCCTGGCTAAGCTCATATTGGGGACAGTTTTCCCTTCTCTAGGCAATGATTATGTTTGCATTTTTCAATATGTTAAGTGCATGATTATTTATGCCTGGGTCTGGAGGTATTAAGGAAATACTTTTAAACACCTATACATAATAAAGATGTTGCATGGCTAAAAAAATAATAATAATAATAAGAGCACATTAGAATATATCAGAGCAACTTATGTGCATCAAGGGATGCAATAAATTTTAAATATTGTTTCTTTTTATATAAATGCCCATGTAGTTTGTGGGTCATAATAGCAAATGTGTTTCTTATTGTGGGTCAAGTATAAGAAAAGTTCAAATGCCCTGGTGTCAAAGGTACAACTTCCAGGATGTCATAGTAGAAAGAGTACCATGGCAACAATCTGTTGTGGAAGAATTATACCGCCTGAGTATGTCAAAAAACATAATTCTTCTATTGGCTTGATTTGCCTGCATCTGAGCAAAACCAGGTATCTTATGATTCCACCTCTTTATTTCTCAAATGCTCGGCAGATGGCAAAGAACCCAAGGATTTCTCAGAAATAAACCTCTTGTGGTCTGTTTCAGGGAGTGGCTGTAGAGGGCCTTTCCACAGAATTAAAATGTTCAAGTGCCTAATGTGTTTTTGCACACTGATTGTACATTAATTTCTTGGGGTAAGACATACTGTCATGCAGAAGCCAAGAAGAAACTGTTGGGGGGAAAAACCATTTGTCCGTTTTTGAGCACAGAGCTCCAACCTGGTTTTGAAATAGAGATGGAAGTGGACAATCACTTAAGTCACCTGCATGCCTGGTAACTCAGTTCAAATCATCTGACTTCTTTTTGCAGCCGATAATTTGAGACTCACATGTAGCCTGACCTGATCAGGCTGGAGACCTGCCCCTCATCCCGGCAGCCACAGCAGATTCTCAAGTAGAATGGCCTTTCAGGTTCAGATTTTGATTTCCATGATGAATCCAGCACCTGCAGCCTGGATTTTAATATTCATTGTTAACTTGAGGAGCTAGCACAGGTGGGACAAGATTTCATTAGGAGCCTCATTGAACTTACATGTTTTAGGAGTAAAGAAATAGATTTCACCCAAGAACTTCTTTAATGTTATGTCAGAGCCCAATTGATCTGACAGACTTTTAATGACTTCACTGATAATAAGAGATCATGACTTAGACCTGCTTCCACCAGTGTGGAAAGGGTGATG
The DNA here is from genome assembly GCF_902686445.1 of Sciurus carolinensis. Lineage (NCBI taxonomy): Eukaryota > Metazoa > Chordata > Mammalia > Rodentia > Sciuridae > Sciurus > Sciurus carolinensis. Next base: position 772,886 of record NW_025920120.1, read on the forward strand.
GGAATTTTGCATGGTCTGATGAGATCTGAAGTGGAATAAATGGACTCTGGAGCTCAAAGACATCGCATGTGCAACAGAGGGGCCATGAGGTGGGTGTGTTGACCATTAAGTACATGTGCACAGTGTGCCTCAAGTCATCTGAACTTGTCAGGCCAAGTTAAAACCCATTGAGAAAGCACTAAGGCTGGTGGCCAGAGGGTGAGCCTGCATACACTCAGACACCAGACTGGGAAGATGCTGAGAAAAGGTGGGAGAAAGAAACAAAGACAGTTTCCCCACTGCTAGAGACTACTGAGGTGGCTGAGAGTGCACAGGCAATCCAGGCAAAGTGCCTCTCACTTGACTTTTAAGCAAATAGGAGGTTTAGCAGGGCATGATCACTGGAGAGCCCTGTAATGGGTAAGTAATTGAGTCAGGAAAGGGGCTGTGCATTTCTGATTAATATTTACCAATGTCTTTGTGTGTTTTTCCTCAAATGTTAATGAAGCGACAGATCAAATTGAACAGAAAGGACACTGGATTGAAATAAGGTATTGTGCCCATCCAAAGCTGCCTCCTCTCTGCTGGGCTTATGATGAATGCCTGTCTTTAATAGCAAACTGGTGTTCCTGAAGAACTTATTAAGGAAGCAAAGAGGAAGCCAAGAATGAGGGAATGCCCAATTGGCAGCGATCAATCACCCTCTTTTAAAGATGAACTGATCCTTCCTTTTTAAGGAAACAGTTCATGCAAAGATTTTGAACATTAATATGTAAAACATCAGAGCAATTATAGTTGCCTGGTCCGGTGAACATTTCTGTGCCTGTTTGGGGAGGAGACTTCCATCATTCTCAGTAGTTTTCTTCCAGGAGAGGGGTTCCTATTGAACAGAGGTTAATGATTGACATCAGCAGAATAATAATATTCTAACCCCAAAGTTCAAAGGCACATTCAGTTAAAGATTTCTGCATTCTAAGCTGCAGTATTCAGAGGAGAGTCATTCCAGGAAGAGCAATTTAATAAAGTAGAACCTGGGAAGGAAGGGCTGTCGGGTGCCCCAGCAGCCAGGGCTTGCCTACACACCCATTGCGTGAGTGCAAAACTTGCAACACCCTTTTTGGATTACCCTGGCCATTTTTCTTTCCTTGCTCAAAAACCTTTCAAATGGGGGTCCCTGCCTCCTTTACCTAGCACTACTGATAAGTACAGCAGGTCTTTCTTTGTTGTGGGGTCATCCCATGCATTGTAGGACATTTAGCATCAGCCGTGGACAGACCCACTGGACACCACAAGCACCCTCCCTCTCCAACTGTGACATCTAAATGTCTCTGGACATTGCCAAATGTCAATGGGGGATTTGGGGAACAAAGTTGACCCCTGTTGAGAATCATGACTTACAAGGCAGATGACTCAATGCTCTTAGAAAAGCTGAATTTCCTCAAATGCCCCAGGACCTCGGTGTCACTGTTGGTCATCTGTTCAATACCCTTTAACACTAACCCCATTTGCTCCTCTGACACTTTCTAAAGCACCCCAGAAACAGCACTCTCCCCATCTGTTCCCTTGTGGGGCTGTTCACTGCAACATACCTCTAGTCTGGAACAGGGCCTGAGAGACTCAAGAGACCTGACACCCCAGCCCCATCTGCCCAGATTCCCTCTCCCTTCAAGCCCCACCAGCCCCAGTGTGTCCTTCCCAGGAGCCTCCCTCCTCTCCCAGTGATGAAGAACCTGAACTCTGATCTGCACCAGGCTCACATCCTTCCCCTTCACTTGTCAGTCTAGGGCCTTAACTTACTCCTAATCTTGGTTTCCTCATCTGCCGAATGGACCCCCAGAGGAACCTGCCTCCTAGAGTTATTGTGGGGATTTATGAGAAAATCCCCTGCAGGTTACACATGAAGCCAGCTGACTCCACCGTTGGTAGTATCTCTCCCTCCTCCTCTGCACACTTGGTTTGTGCTTCTGTCTCAGTTTTCCTGAAAGCATCCTTTCACCAGCTACATTTTCAAAACCAAAATCAGGATGTGCTGTGTGACAGCCCCTGGAACAACAGGCTGGAAAGTTCTGAAAGATGAGCAGCCTGAAAACATGGGGCAAGTCATTGTCATAACTGGAGTTCACACCTGTGTGTGTACATGTGTGCTCCACTGTCTCCCCTGCAGATCCTGGTTGGAGGTCGCATCTTCTCTGCCTCTCTTCTGTGTGCAGAGATGGAAGAGAGAATGTGCCAGGGTCCCCTGGAATCTCAATTGATTTGAGGTCTTCTACTTCAATGAGAGGAGATTCTCTTTCTGAATCCACTGTTTTGTTCTGACTCCCCAAGTCAAGGAAAGTGTTTTTGTGTGTGTGTGTGTGCAAATGATGATTTGTCAAAGTCAGGCCCTTCACCTCCTGCCAAAAAAAAATTCAGGATAAGAATTTTACTCATCAGAACTTGCAGAACATTTTGTTAGAAATATAACCTAAGGTCCACCTGGGAAGCTTGATTAAAAATGTCGATTTCTAGGCCTCCAATTAGACTGACTCACTTACAAGTCCTGGTGATGGGCCCTGGGGTTCTGAGATTTTAGACACGTCCCAACATGTTTACACTGGCTCATTTTGAGAACAGACAGTGAGAATCACAGAGACACTTTGGTATTACATAGTCTCAGAGGGTCTGGGCTTGAAAACGCTGCCATTTTTATGTGGGGAGTGAGGCAGTTATTTTCCTCTGTGCTTTCTGTCATGATCTGGGTAATGTAAGTCAGGCACAGTGAGTGATTTTCTTTGTTAAATGAAAAGGTTGTATTCATCTTCCTCAGTCCAGGAGTCTTAAAAAGAAGCCACCCTGTGGGGGAGGCCTGGACCTTCACAGTCCCAACCGGAAAAGAGCATGGGCTAGGCTCTGAAGAAGAGCCATGAGCTCCCAGAACAACTTCTGTATATCAGGAGTGGAGGCTGATTTCAGAGTGTGCCTGTTGGGAAGTCTCCATTACCAGGTGTACCCAAGACAATCCCGTATGGCTCCAATATTCCGGTGGTGTTGGATGCATTTTTGAGCATAGTCCAGAGATATGAAATAATGCATCCTTGGTTTATTTCTAGATGACTAATCTCTCCTCCATATCCAAGACCTGTTTTATGATTAATTTGAGCTTTCCCACAACCAAGAGTCTGTATCACATCCTCAGGAGACACAGGGCCCTATGTCCACTATGATTTATTTAGGAAAAAAAAACTGAGAGCCAGCAAGTCTCTTCCTTCCATTTCACTGTTCACCAACAACTTGATACCAATAATTTCTTTCTCTTTCTTCCCTGAACTTCCTGAAGAAAACAGGAACCTCTCTTCTGCCACCTGCCCTATCATGACTGGGAGCATTTACGTGTATGTGCTCAGTATCTCTTTCCAACTGGATGTTCTCAAAATGGCCTCCTGGATTCTGACCCTTCCTTTTCCTGACTTCTCCCCTCCCTGTACAGATATCCTCAACTCTCCCTTGTTAATAAATGAATAGATAAACAGTCAAGATATTTAAGTATCACACCACACTCACTCCCACCTCCTCCTTGTTGTGGCCCATCCTGGTCGGTCACACGTGTGTGTCCACCAATGGCTCTGTACCAACCCATCTGAAGGTACTGTGCTACCACACATGGCCTTTTGACTCACCCTTTCTTTTATTTTTTGTTTTGCTGTGAAGTTTCCCTGCCATCTGCCTCTTAAGCACATTGAGCTTGGGTGGTGGGTGGTTATTGCCATGATTTTTCTAATCATTTTGGAAACAGGACTGTATGGTACCAGGTACTCTCCTGACCAACTTTGTGAGAATTGGAGTCATCTCTGTCCCCTGTGATCCTGCTTTTTCTCTCTTCTTTGTATGATGCCATGAATGTACCACTCCCTCAGCTTCACCCTGGATTCCCTCTCCCCTCACCTTTAGACACAGAGCTCTCAAGACAGCAGCCTGCACACAGGACCTGACTCCCAGAAAGGTTCTGGGAGAACCTTGTAAGATTTTTAAATTAGTTCCTACATTACCAATTTCTCACCTAAAATTACTATTTCTGGTTTCTTTTGAAAACCTGAGCATCTCATCATGCCAGATCTTTGTTACCACTGACCACAACCAGCTGGAGCTGAGGGTCTACCCCAAGGACTTACAGCCCTCATCACCTAATTCTAGTGACCCTTCTAGGCAGCAAAGATTGCCACTCCTGTTAGCCCATCCCTGTTTGCATTTCCTACCCCACGTGGGCTTTTGTGCCCACAGCCCAGTTTCCACCCTTATTCTGGGAAATCCCCAAGCTGCGCTGGTCCTGCCTGGGTGTTCCCATTCCCCTCTTGGCAGTTCTGCTGTTCCCTCATCTGGGTAGCATGACTTTCAGCACTTCCGGTCCCACTGTAGAGAGTGCTTGGACCTGAAATTCTACATGCAAAAAGAAGTTATGCATCAATCCTGGAATGCCAGTTAAGAGTCACTATTCTCTATTAATGATCTTGTCACATAATAAAAAAATTTAAAAGGGATGTTATAAACAAGGAAGGCAGGTCTGCATCTGCAGAGCAGTTGAGACAGAGATCAAGAGTCCTGGAAATGTAGCAGGAAGTGTGGACACAGAGACCCTAGTAAATCTGACAGCCCTTGCAGAGGACTTGGGCAGATTAACATGACAGTAATAAATAAAACAGATGCAAAACCTAAAACAAAGCTATGGGAAGAGCGTGTTTGCTGGTGGTGGAGGCACAGACTTGGGGAAATGATGCTGGTTCTGGAAGATGCTGCTCAGTCGCATTCTTGTCATTTTGAGTCAGATGTCACAGACATCTAAATGCCAATGTTTGCTGCAGTTGAAGGAAGAGATGACATGGAGAACAGAAGGGTGTATCTGAGCTGTACTTCCAGAACCCACCCACCTACTTATGATTTTTGAAAAGTTTTCTGTATAAAGGAGAACATAAAGAAGCAGGAGTATAGGAAAGAGGAGTGCAGAAAATAAGGAAAGAGGGAAGAAAGAAGTATGAGTCCAACCAGAGAAGTCAGGAAATCAAGATGGTGGTTTGACATAGAAGCCGAGAACTGTCCAGCAGGTCAACTGAGTCAAGACTTATCTACATTACATTTCTACATAAGATAATTAAATATGGACAGGAGAAGGTTATTTGTTCAGTGAACATGGTACATGTCTATTATTCACAAGAGAATGCTAGGAAAATTGATCTAACACAGAGACTACATGTATCAGTATAGGCAGTGTTTAGCAGCAACAACAAACAACTCCCAAGTGTCTACGGCTTAAAATAGCAAAAGCTCATTTCTTACCACATGGGATTGTGATCTCTGTCCTTCTCATCTGGACCCAGAGTGATAAAGTAGCCTTCCTTTGAAACATGGCAACTGCTGTAACAGAGAGAAAGAAAACAGGCTTTTGCTTTTAAATCCCCTCCAGGATCATGAGTGCAAGTTAGGTGGCCACAAGGTCAGGGGATACAGCAAAGGGCAATTCTAGCACATCCAGAGGAAAGGACCTGGTACCTTTGTGGGAAGCCCTGGCGGCTACCCCAGAGAAGAGTTTAAGAGAGCATGGGAGAAATTCATTTACATATTTATAATTTACTCCTTAAACCAATTTGAGGGGTCCAGGCTGGGGCAGAGAAGTCAACCTTGTCTTCCCTCTGATCCTCCACCCCAACCATGGTGGCCCCTGTGTTAGCTTTTGGTTGCTGAGACCAAAATACCTGACAAGAACAACTTAGAGGAGGAAAAGATTATTTGGGACTCATGGTTGCAGAGGTTCAGTCTATGATCAGTGGACTCAATTGCTCTGGGCCTGAGTGAGGCAAAGCATCAGAGGAAAGGGTGTAGTGGAGGAAAGTGCTCAGCTCATGGCAGCTGGGAAGCAGAGAGAGGGAGGAGAAGAAGGATCCAGGACCTACACAGTCCAAGACCACGACTCCAGTCACCTACTTCCTCCAGCCTTTCCCACTGTTAATTCATTCAAATTATGATTAACCCATTGATGAGGCCATGACTCTGATAATCCAGTCTTTTCACCTCTGAACCTTGCTGTGTTGCTAACACATGAGCTTCTTGGAGGATGTTTTTAGATTCAAGCCATAACAATTCCCAAATCTGTACCCTCTGTATCTGGATGTACTAGTTACCTGGGTTAGGGATGGATGAGAGGTCCCCGTCCACCATGCCTTGGTTCTGACACCACCTCGCCCCATCCCCACATGCTGTGGGGCATGGATCAACCCTGACCCTCTCCCATCCATGCCTAGGTCCCAATGAGAACTGAGAACAATGGCAGGCAATGGACCTTCCCTCACCTGCGTGACCCAGTTGCCACCCAAGCAGAAAGTGGCAGCAAGATCAGAGCAGGGGCGGGAAGGAGGAAGCCAGGCAGGACCCAGGTCACCAGAAGGCAGGAGGTGAGCAGCTAAAGCTGCCTGGGGAGGTGAAGAGCCAGCTGGAGCCACAGCTCCAGACCACAGCACCTGCAGCCAGTAGGACTTCCCTTACAGAACACAAAATCATAGATAAAATTATTAAAAATTTCTCTAAGACTTGACCAACTGTGGGATCCTGTGCAACTGTACAACACTAAATCCATTTTAATGCCTTAGTTTTTCAGTTTTGGGGTTTTTTGTTTTTTTTTGTTTTGTTTTGTTGGCACTGGGTACCCAGGGGCACTCAACTACTGAGCCACATCCCCAGCCCTTTTATTAAGAGACAGGATCTCACTAAGTTGCTTAGCCCTTGCTAATTTGCTGAGCCTGGCCTTGAACTTGTGATCCTACTGTCAGCCTCCTGAGACACTGCGATTATAGGTGTGCACCACCACTCCTGGCTTAATGCCTTAGTTTCAACTGGTTTCCCTTCTGCTCTATCTCTTGTCTCTCCTGCTTTTTCTGTCCTCATTTCAATTGCTCTCAAAATTGTATTTAGCCCAGCAGAAAATTCATTTTTTATGTAAAATAAATCCCCATCTACAGACATAACCCGAAAAAGCCTTAACAAACAATGTACTCCTTTTCATAGACTTTGTCTACAATATGAAACTCTGCAATGACCATTTTTGGACCTGGAAGACACAGGTGAACTTGGCCAGTCCCCTAATCTGCCAGTTGCAGGTGCGGACAGCCGAAGACACCAGCCTTGCCTGCAGTGAGATTACGTATTTGTTAGTCCCAAGATGTGCTCTTGGCCAGCAAGGCAGGCTGCCCAAGATGCCAGGTGTCAGGGAAGCAGAAAGACGTGGTCTTAATGATCTCCCAGGTGTTACATCTGTCTGTAGAGAATATAGCTTACAACAGATTAGCAAACTTGACATATACCAAGAACACACTGAGAATGATGTTTATTGATGTTATCAGCAATTCCTGGAGGAGGATTTTCTTAATTTTTTTTTCTTTTCTTCCTTTGTGGAATTTGTTCACCTGTCTTCTCCTTGCCTGGCTATTCTCTATCCTCTCGGTGTTGATCTCCCTGAAATAGTTTTATGTATCTAACCATATTAATTCCACTTATTTATTGTTTGTTTATCTCTGTTTGGTGTATTGAATGTTTATTTATAAGCCACTCATGTATCTAAAATTTACCTGATTGCCGCCTGCCTATTCTGTCTGCTGGTATGTGTCCAACCAGCCTGTGCATATATTTGCCACAGTCTGATAATCGTAGTCTCTTGGTAAATATAACTGTTTTGAAGACCTAAAGAGAGGTTCAGAATATCTAAGAGGTAAATAAAACATTCCTCTGCACCCAGAATATGCCCTAATGCCCAGAAAAATGTGCCCTAGAATTGATGTTGAGTGTGTATTTGATGATGGGACCTGGAATTCTTTCAGTTGGTTAATCCTCTCTAGCGTATGCTTTTGATACCCTGGGCTGCCCCTCTTATCACAAATTGATAAGTATTAGTGCTTGTGTAAGATGCTCGCCCCTTCCCCACCAGAATCTGGATTCCATCAAGGGTCCAGGAATGATCAGATTATCCAGTTCTCACTCAGGCTGGGCTTTTCGGTGCCCAGTTCAGTGTTTCACAGCAGAAGACCTGTGTGCTTTTCTGCAGGAGATGATGATGATGGCTCAGCTTCATTATGGCCAAGACACTTACTTTTCTGAACTCTGATAAATTTAGCCCTGGGAGTCCATGCACAGGGATGCACTGTATCCCTGGAATAGATAATCTTGGATCAACACTAAAATCTGTCTTTGTAGCCAGACACACCTGGGTTTGCCCCTGACCTTGAGCCTCACTAGCTGAGGCATTTTGGACCGGTGGTATAATCTCTCTAAACTGTGGACCCCCATCTGTACAGTAGAAATAGTGCTAGCTCCCCTCATGAAAGCAGAAGAAAGGAGAGGGTCACTGGGAACAGTTCAGTACACAGTAAGCATTCCACATATAATGGTCACCACTGCTGTTTCTTCTGCTCTCTGACCAAATTCCATTTGCTGGACACCTCTGTCAGCAACTTAGAAAGTTAGGTGCAAAGTGGACATCTCAGCGTAAATTTTTCGGTCTGTTGACTCTCACCTCTGCTCATGGCTCTATGCCAGGTTGTGCCCAGGCAGAAGCAGCCTGGAGCTTACACAAAAGCTTCATCTGCACTCTGAGTCCCCCAGACAGAAGGTAATAAAAGAGAGATGTGATGATTTAGGGGTTCTGCTTAAATTATTTTATGCCTGGGGTATGTACTTATTTGCCTCCAGCGAATAAAGAAGCAGGAGCTTGCATGGTGCGCTGAGTAATAGATACCAATGTTTAAAAATTGTGCCCAGCAATTCTGAGTTTGGACCTGAGAGGCAGGGATAGCTGAGCTGGTTTCCCCACACGGAGGGCTCTTCCTTGCCTGCAGGAAGTATGAATGCCCAGGAGCTTGTTCCAGGATGAAGTGTCCTTTCAGAGGTTGAATCTTGCGCATCTTGGCACCGCTGTCCTTGTCCACCTCCTCTCGTCACAGGAGCCAGGTGTTCACCCTCGTGGTCCAAACTGCCAGAACAGAGGGAGGCTGTAAATACATGACAGAAGTTTAGGTTCTGTTTGTGGCACCATAGAATGCAGGGCAAAGGAGTCGAGGGGCAGTGGGGTAGGGAGGCGGGAGGGGCTGCTGTTCTAATGGGGCCCTTAGGGGGTGACCAGTGAGCAGGATGGACGGATGTGGGTGGGGGTGGGTGAGCGGCTCAGCCTAGCCACGAGAACCCATGGGCTGCTGTTGCCATCACCAAGGAAATGCCAACCACTGTGGGGCAGATGCAGCAGAATCAGCCTTGGCCCTCACTCTTATGTTAGCCACTGTGCCATCTGGCTGAGTCTCAGCTTTCTCCTCTGCAAAGTGGGTATGTCCACACTCCTCTTTATGGTTCTCATCAAAATTAGAGATTCTGTACACATCAATGGTCAGTCGATGACATTACCTTGTAGCTCCTAACTCCCCCGACTCCCTCACAGCTCACAGGCTCCCTGTTACTTAAGTCCCCAGGTTTCTGTGTCTGCTCCCTGTTTGCTGAATGAACTGGTCTCGAGACATCTTGCACAATTTTAGGGGACCCAGCGAAGAGTGTCTTCTCTAGCAAGGGTGGGGGCCACAAGCCTCTTCCCCAGCTGGAGAACCACCCCACCCTCCTGTTTCTCCCAGTTGATATCTACTTATCTGTGAAACTGGGGATAACAAGGCTCGGGTGCTCACGGAAACTGCTCTGGGCTCAGGCATGGCCACGCCCCCCACCATGTGTTCAGCTTGACCCCTGACCCCAGCCTTTTCTTATGGGTCCTTCTCACAGTTGTGATGTTGCTTTTCTTTGCTGACAGTTTGATTGGTCAATCTGCTCTCCAGAGCAGAGACTCACGGGCAGGGAAGCCATTCCCCATGGGTGCGCTTTTGTGTCCTTTGTTGTCATTTCTGCCCCAGCGTGATGGCTGCTTCCAGGGAGCACCCCCTGGCTGCCTGCATCCTCTAGCAGGTGCAGTTGCATTACCTCAGACCTGAGCATGGGAAAGCCCAAGTCCAACACTCCTCATGGGACAATCAAACCCAGGCCTGGGGTGAGGGGAAGTGGAGAGGACTCACCTCGCACCTGCAAGGTCCTGCCAGCACCAGCCAAGGCAAAAAACCCAAATCCCTGTGTCTGGAAAATAGAAGGTGCTCATGAATGTTTGCTGGATGAACTCGAATCACCAGCAGATACAGCTGCTGTGCAACTGGTGCCTTTGGAGATGCAGGTAGGTTCATGCACGTTGGTGTCTAAGGTACCCTCAAAGGAAAGCACTAGAAGCTACTTGAGGGCAGACTGAGGTTGCCCATCTCCTCCTCTAGGGGGCCTTCCCCTCCTCTCCTAGCTCTGACTTGGTGACTCAACCCTGCTTTCCCGATCTTGTGACTGACTGGGAGTAAGATGAAAGCATCTGTCAGCCCAAGCATGCCTGGAGAGAGGGACCTGCAGGCTCTGTGCTTCTGGCTGGGAAGCTGGACAAGTTGGGCCAGGACTTGAGGCCAGGATCTTGCTCTGGGGCTGCTAGCCATCAACCACATCTTTATGTGCCCGGGACTGTATGCTTTTCACAGAGTACTTTTCAAAATGCTGATGAGAAAACCAATGCTACTCTGTGTGTTTGTGAGCCACAGGGCAGGGTGAGAGAAGACAGAAGGAAACAGACAGGGAGGGAGGGCTGGAGGAAGCTGGAGGAAGTCAGGAAGTGCTCGTGTTCAGTGATGAGGGCACTGTTCCCCTGATCTGCCTCGTGACCTAAAGACTTCCCAAAACCCCACCCCTGTATGGCCCTGCTAGGGCCAGGCTTACAGTACGTGATTTTTGAGCCACACAAAGGTGTGGTCCACATGTCTGGTCAACTCCATCTTTCTGATTTCTGGTCTGTGTCAGTCATCAGGGCTGTGAGAGCCCTCATGAGGGCACCTTCCTTAGCAAGACCACCTTCATGTCACAGCTAAGGCAATATGGGTCACTCATTTATGGAACAAATAAGGATCCAGGGCCCAGTACATTTCAGGTGCTGTTCTAGGCACTGTGGATCTGGAAGCCGGCAAGTGATACCAAGGTGCGAGGCTCAGTGAGTCAGCCCTCCAACATATTGGACAACCACCTGGTGATATGAGCTGTCAGCCACAAAACACAAGGGTGGGTCCTCCCAGAATAACACAGGAGAAGGGAACATTTGTAGGTTGAGCTGAGAACCAAGTGAAATGTGGCACAAGCCATACAGATATTTAGGAGAAAAGTGTTTTTAGAAAAGGAAACAGCCATGCAAGAGCCCTGGGGCTGAGCTTGGAGTACTGAGCAGTCTCTTGGAAGCAGAAGTGGTGCACCATTTTTTAAAGCCATTATTGTGGCAGAAAGCAAGCACATTCAGGTAACCACTGAGATTTCTATGATCCTCTTTTTTCCTTTCCTGTTGGCCACAGAGTAGATAAAACTGTTAGGGGCAGTTATGGTTCATCGATAACTCCCAGAAAAACGCTCCGCAGACACAGGTCTCACATGAGGAACTTTTATTTTATGCGGATGATTCACATCCGCTTGGGGAAGGGAAAAAAGAAAAGAAGAAGATGGCGCATGGTTTCTCCTCAGATATCGGAATTTTGTGGGCTGGGAGGAACCAATTGTGGAGGAGAATTATTACAGACTGACTGATGGACCAATGACATATTAGAATGTAATGTGGGAGGCAGGAAGATTATGGCAACCTAAGCTGGAAATTCCTGTAACGGGAGAGGTGGGCAGAACGCAGATTGACAGGTGGTTGGGAGGCCAGATTCCTTACAAAAACTGTGTTCTTTTCTGCTCCATCCAATATCTTTCCAAGATTTCCTCAACCCACCTGTCCCTCCATTACTGAATGACTGATGTGGCCACCCATTGTAGAGTATGAGAGGGATGCATTTTCATGAAGTCACTTGTGCCTCATGGAGGAGTGAAAGAATCATCTCCCCCTTTATCAATCAGAAGAACTAAGGAATTGCTTGGTAATAATTTTTGCCGTTGATCACACCTGCTTGATTGGCATGCTCAGAGAATTTACTAGTGCATTCCTGGGGTCAAATAGACATCTAGCTGTCATCTTTGAAGGCTGATGTTGCATGGTCAATGGTCCCTAAGGTGCAGCGTATTGACAGTTCGAGGCTCTGTAAAAAGAGATGTTTGTGAAAGACTTTCTAACAAACCAATGGATTTAAATTCTAAGCAAGTGAAACAGAGGCATAAGATTAAAATATCAAGAAGCTGGGAGGGAAGGACGTCCAAGTGCTTTGTGTGGGGTTCCCTGGATGCAGAACCCAGGGAGTGGGGGTTGGGGATGGTGACTTATGGATGTGGTCACTCGGGAAATGCCTCAGGAGACAGAGGGAGGCAGGACAGAGCAGGACTGAGAGCTGGCATGAGAGGTGGCTCAAGAGAACCCTGGGTTTTATCTGAACCCCTGGCAAGGGCTCTGGAGCACCCTCCACAGTGTCGCCATCCCTGGTGGAGGCCAGGGGAGAAAAGCTCCGTATCCTGCCATTAGCCTGTCATGGACTGCAGCTTCTCAGCCTCCCAGGTGGATGCTTCCCATCAGCCTCTGAGAACAGTCTCTGGGGAGGAGGCCCACAGCAGACGGGGATGGTGGGGAGGAAGTCACGGGACCCGTGGCACCTCGATTGGCCCTTCCAGAAGGTGTCTCTGGCTTCTTCCATTTCATGAGTAACTCACTGATGCAGTGTTGACAGAACGTCTGCTTGACCCAGCGATGAACAGTAAGGGGCAATAGGAGTCTGCTTGCCTGCTGTCATCAAACTTAGGGGAGTCAGGGAGATACGCAGCTAGAGAGAGAGTGAGAGTGCTGTGACAGATGGAGAGACCAGCTCTGCTGAGCGCCGAGAACCACAGATGCCCCCCTGGGGAGCTGCATGGCCTCGTGTGGGATCCACAAGCCACCCATGGCTACCACACACTCGAAGTGGGGCCAAACCCAGATGACAGGGCCACACATGTCAAATGTGCCCAAATTTTAACAGTGTAGTATGAGAAAAAGAAAGCAATCAGATATAATTTATATCCAGGCACAGTGGCAAACAAACCTGGCCGTGACTCCGGCGACTCCGGAGGCCGAGGCAGGAGGACTGCAAGCTGGAGACCAGCCTGGGCACCTGAGCCAGCCCCTGGTCTCAGCAATAAATGAAATCAAAAGGGTTGGGAGCACAAGGTCATGGTATGGCATTTGCTGCTATGCACGAGGCCCTGGGGTCCAGCCAGTGGTGATCTACTAAAATGGGAACATGAGGGTGTATTAGGCTAAATAAAATATAGTGCTAAGTTTATTTTTCTATAAATTTTGCTAGAAATTTCTGAATTCCATGTGTGGCTCAGCTTGTGTTTCTGTGGGGCAGCACAGGTCTGTCTCAGGCAACATTGAGCTTTGTCTCCTGTCCCCAGTCCTTGGACAGTCTGCCCAGCACCCACTAGTAGTCTTGGACATCTGCCAGGCATCATCTCATGATCACAAAGATCCAAATGTGCTACTGAGCATTTGTCATTGTCTGAGACTGCTGTGTTTTGTTTGGTTTTTATGAGCCTCACCTAATGGATTCTTTTTCTGTCTTCCTCTGGTTCCCAAGCACACAGCCCCTCTTGAGAACTGGAGTTCACTCAGTAGCATTTCCATCTGCCATTCCTTTTCCCGTCTCCAAATGGAATGAGCATTAATATAAATCTATAGACTCCAAAGTGAAAAGGCAGAGAAATAGAAATTATTTCAAGTGAGTCTCTTTTCAAGTAATTTTCCCCCTAACCCAGTAAGATGTCACTCCACACAGATTTCATAGCACAGTAACACTAGAAAGTATGATAATCCCTCAAAACATAATTGAAAGATTTCAAAAGTTGAACTGGAAACATTTTTGTCAGAGTTTATTGCAACTATTTTGTATCTTTAAGAAAAAAAAGTTTATGAAAGTTCGGTGACAAGAAGATAAATTATGGAACCATAAAAATGGGGGAATAAATGGATCCTGGAGTCTGACAAACAGGGAAATGACGAGAACATATAATTTTAGAACACAAAAAAGGTAACTAAATTTGAAAAATTGCATTAGTGTATCATTTTCTGTATATGAGTCATTAGAGGGAAAAAGTGGAAATTACACCCAGTAACAAAGTAAAAATATTTTCAGTGTTTAAGGTAATTTTATAATACTGTACCTATTACTTAAACTCTTACCTCTTATAAAAATCCTGAGACAGGACCCCTGGTGGTATTACCTGTGTCCTAGGCAAAGAGCAACAATTTTAATTCCATTCAAATGCATTTGTATTTTCCAAGTGCTATCAAGCTCTGAGTTGCATAATTTGCCATGTAAATGAAACGGATACTTCTCCTCTGCACATTTATCACTCTCCTGTGGGCTTCATTACTGACAATCAAATCATAGGAGATGTACAAAATTGTCATGATGCACTTATTTTCTCATGATACTCAATACAAATAGTTCTTCTTCAAAAATGGCTTCTCCTTTTTTTCCTATTTGCCAGAACATTTTTGCTGTCTTTTCAGAATCTCACTAAAGTTCCAGTGATAAGAGTTTCCCCACCCCCAGACTATAGGTTGGACTATTTATTGTTTGCAGTCCTTTAAATGTTGCGCCCTGGGTGTGTGTGTGCAGTCTGTGAAGGTGTTTGTGCAAACAATAAGTTCCATCTCCAGGTACCTTCCTTTCAAAATCCTACACATTTCATCACAGAACTGTCTCCAGGAATAAGTCCAGGGTCAGAACAGCAAAGACACATGATCCAGTCAGGAAAAGATATGAGGTGGTGGGCATGGCAAGGACACATGGTACAGTGGAAAAGAAACGAGGCAGCGGGCACAGCAAGGACACATGATCCAGTCAGGAAATGAAATGAGGCTGCAGGCAGTGTACTTTTATTTTCCCACTTTTAGAACATTTTGAGCATGAAGTGGTGCTTTTGACTTTAACAGATTCGGGAACAGGAACAATGATAACAGGCAGGTGACACTGAATTTCTTATTGGCGAGATCACTGGGACCAGTGGGGACTGCAGGGATCTGAAAACACACTGTCCCCAGAGTGGCCAACTGCTCTCAGACGCTGTGCAGTGTGACTTGTAGGGTGCTAATTTCCCCCTTATTTCTCTTCAACAGAAGCCAGAAATCTGAATTTCTTCTATGAAGGGGCAGATATTGCCTGGTATTTAAAAGTTGGTAACATTTCTTTAAATACTGAACAAGCTGAAGAAAAGGCATTTCCTGACCAGTTACTGCCTCAACTTCCAGGCATGACTTCTGTGGAAGGGTCTTCTCTCAGTGTCTGGAGGGAGCCGGGGCCATTGGACAAGGACAAGGACAGTCTTATGTCCCTCCAAGCTCGTGGTCTTTGGGTACAAGGTCATCCATTGGTAAATGTTACTGAAATTATCACCACTCCTCTTCTGCCCAGCATGAATGGCATTTGGACCTTAAATGTACTTATTTCCCTGGCCAGCACTAACCATGGGCAGCAGCACCAAGAGCAGCATCTAGCTGAAAATGAGTCTCAGATCCACAAGCTAAAGATCCATGAGGAACATCACCTTTATTTTCTAGACTTCAAGTTCATTTCTATTTTCAGCTGGGTGAACAGAATATTTTAATTCCAATCTGTTATGAGGTCCTTTTCTCCTTGAGTTGAGCCAGAGCCCAGCACAAGGATAATGCAGGGAAGAGAGAGCCAACAGGTCCATCCACCAGTCATGATGCCTGCAGGCTTGGAGCATAGACAGGGGTCCGCGGGGCAGCTGCCAGTGCTTGGCTGCTGGACATACCAGACCCTGACCCCACTAGTGAGCAGTTTTACCCCTTGTCTCTCCTCCTCCCAACCCCAGTAGAACCTCTTTTCCATCTGGAATGGGGAAGGAGGGAGGGAAGAACTATTCTCAACTCCCAATTCTGGTCAAGTCCATTTTTGTTTATCTCTGTTCCAAGTCCTCCAAGTTTCCCTAGAGGTTCAAACTTCTGGAATACCTATGCCTTCTGCTCTGCTGCATCCCTTCCTGGAGACAATGGATGCAGCTGGCAACCACATGAAAGGACTGGAGACAAAGCTCCGTAGTTATCACACACAGTAGAGTTGCGACTGCAGTGTCTCCAACCATGTCTGCATGTAGATACCAGGTCTGTCTAGGGCCTTAGAGATCTGTGTCATTTATCTTTCAAACCAACTTCTGTGAAGGAAATATTATCTGCATCAGCTATCTTTTGACAGTCAGTGCCATCTAACAAATATCCCCAATTTTCAATGACATTTATTTAGCTCACCAGTCATCTGGTCTGGGCTGGGCTAGGCTGAACCAAGTGTGATCCCTCTCCTAAAGCTTTGGTCAGTTTCAGGGTCAGTTACAAGGCCCTGCTGGTGTGGGTTGTGCTCACAGATATGAGTGGAGACTGGCAAGCTGTTGCCTGAGCTAGGGCAGCCTCAGTCAGAATGAATGGGAAAATACAGCCCTGCGCCCTACATCTTGAATCACGCAGCCAACTGCGTAGGAAATTTCTTTACACAGCAAAGGCTGGAGCCGGGTGGGGTGGGAGCAAGTATGGGAAAGTCCACTCGGGAGCATTTCATCTCTGCTCCACCTCTGGTGAGCTCCCAGCTGACACATCTCAGGCTGAGCCCAGCATCAGAGGAGAAAGAGAATAACGTTAAGTCCAAAGGCACAGATGTGGAACAGGGGCAGTATGGGGGCCGTGACACCAACACTACCCATATCCTGAACTCAGGAAGCTGGAAGGAATGAGCCACCTGTACAGGATCTGAGCCTGAGCCTGCAAACAAAGGACTCAGCTTTGACCCTGCCCATGCATGCAAACCCTGAAGCAGTTCTCCGGACCGCAGATCTCTGCCACCTGCTTCTCTAAGGGAGTCTATGGAAAGGATTCTCACATCTTCCAGGCCAAATGGAGTGTTGAGTAATTGTCTGCTTAATATGGTTGGTAGGGAAAGCAAACTTCAAACCAAAACACTCTAATTTCCTCTAAATCTATGTAATCATCTTAATTTTCTCTTTGCCTCTGTTGACAGAGCTTGGGGAAGACAACTTTTTAGCATCAGTCAGTGTTTCCTGGGAGGCAGCTTGTGGGGAAACAGAGGTGGCGTGATTTTCTTCTAAGAAACCCATGTTATGGACTTCTGCTACCTCCCGGGCTGGCCGCTTCCCACCACTGGGGTCTTTTCTGGGGAACGTTGCTCTTTTCTGAGGAATTTGAACATGCACTCATGTACAATTGGGCTCCCAGGGATTTGCGACCTGGGTTTAGTCCTGATCCCTTAAATCCACCTGGGTTGAATTTTACCCCTAATCAAGCTCTGCTGCGGTGGTACTGATTCAGTGGAAGGAGGAGGTCATTGACCAGGGATCGGTTTCTTTCAGGGGACAGAGATAGCTCAGTTTGAGAGGTGGGTCACATTTGTGGAGAACTAAATGCAAACCCAGCATCAGGATGAGGGCCCTCTATGGACCAAGGTGATCAGGGCTGTGTGCTTGGCTTCTTGTACCATTAAACTCTTCAGAATGGGAAAGGAGGTCCTGGTTAAAGATTCAAAGGATTTCAGGTAACAGCACAGCAATCAAGTTTTCCAGAGCCCCTGTTGTGTTGCCAGGAGATTTTGCTAAACGCTCCCTGTGCATTGCATCCTTCCACCCTAGGATATTGGCGGCACCATATGCCCACGGTACCACTCAAGATACTGAAGTTCCGGTGGCTTCCTTACAGGGCCATGTTGCCAGCAGGTGACGGGTACAGACTGGGAGCTGGCTTACCACATGGCAGTTCAGAGGGGCATCAGCAAACTTCATCTGCAAGGGACCAGGCAGCCAGTATTTCAGACTCTACAGGTCATTCTGTCTGCAGAAGCAATTCAGTTCTGCCATTGTTGTTGACCAAGAGTAGTCATGGGTCATATGCCAAGTGGCTGTGGCTGTGTGCCAGTAAAACTTTATGCAGAAAAGCAAGCAGCAGCTGGAGTTGGCCGGCGAGGCCTCACTGCCAAGCTGTCCTGCTGTGGCCAATTGACCCAACTCCTTGTCCATCCGGGTTTTCAAATGTAAAACATGAGGATGATACAACAGGTGACATTGAAACTACAGGGTCATGGGGGCATAAATAAATGGCGTGTGAAGCACTTGTTTCTATCATTGTTAGTGTCATGAGAATAGAAAGGTGTTGAGAGGGGGAGAAGGAGAGGCAGATGAACACAAGTCTTCCCTTGGTTTCTTTTTAAATTTTTAAATTTGTTTTAATTAGTTATACATGACAGTAGAATGCACTTTAACACATCATATATAATAGAGTACAGTTTCTCATTTTTCTGGTTTACATGAGGTAGAATCCCACTGGTTGTATAGTTATATATGTACACAGGGTAATAATGTCTGATTCATTCTATGATCTGTCCTTCCCCACGCCACCTCCCCTCCCTTCACTCCCCTCTAGCTAATCTAAAGTAACTCTGTTCTTCTTTTTACCCCCTACATTGTGAATTAGCATCCACATATCAGTGAAAACATTTGACTTTTGGTTTGGGAGGATTGGCTCCTTACGCTTATTAGTATGATATTCTCCAACTCCATCCATTTACTGTGAAATGCCATCATTTCATTCTTCTTCAAGGCTGAGTAATATTTCATTGTGTGTGTATGTGTATATATATATATATTTTTTATCCATTTTTCTGTTGAAGGGCATCTAGGTTGGTTCCATAGATTAGCTTATGTAAAATGAATCACTATAAAAATTGATGTGCCTGAATCCCTGTAATGTGTTGATTTTAAGTCTGTTGGGTATAAACCAAGGAGTGTGATAGCTGAGTCACACAGTGGTTCCATTCCAAGATTTCTGAGGAATCTCCACACTGCTTTCCAGAGTGGTTGCACCAATTTGCATTCCCACCAGCAATGTATGACCGTTCCTTTTCCCCACATCCTCACCAACATTTATTGTTGCTTGTATTGTTGATAAAAGCCATTCTGATTGGGGTGAGATGAAATCTTAGAGTAGTTTTGATTTGCATTTCTCTAATTGCTAGAGATGTTGAACATTTTTGTATATTTGTTGATTGATTGTATTTCTTCTGTGAAGTGTATGTTCAGTTTCTCAACCCATTTATTGATTGGGTTATTCATTTCTTGATGTTAAATTCTTTTAATTCTTTATATATCCTGATGATTAATGCTCTGAGGGGCAGGTGGGAAAGATTTTTTCCTATTCTGTAGTCTCTCTCTTCATGTTCTTGATTATTTCCTTTGCTGTGAAGAAGTTTTTTACGTTAGATACCATTCCATTCATTGATTCTTGATTTTACTTCTTGCACTTTAGGAGTCTTGTTGAGGAAGTCAGTTCCTACGTGAACATGGAAAGTTGGGCTAATGTTTTCTTCTAGTAAGCACCGGGTCTCTCTCTGGTCTAATCCCTCGGTCCTTGATCCACTTTGAGTTGACTTTTGTGCAGGGTGAGATGTAGGGGTTTGATTTTCTTTCTGCTGCCTATGTATCTCCAGTTTTCCCAGCAACATTTGTTGAAGAGGCTATCTTTTCTCCTCTGTATGTCTCTACTGCCTTTTGTCTAGTGTGAAATAACTGTATTTATGTGGGTTTGTCTCTGTATCTCCTATTCTGTTCCATTGGTCTTCACATATGTTCACACGGTGGTAATACCATGACATAAAAAACAAATTTTGATATCGGTACATCTGTGCTTCTTCATTAACACATCAGATAACCGGTTTACAAGGGAATGAGTAACAATTACAATTTTGAAATCGTGGAAAACGTTGGTGAAACTGCCACACCTCTGTGTCAGTTGTGATGTGGTGTGGGGATTCCTGTGACTAGTGTTGGTGCTGAGTCCCAGGGGCTGATGTGGTGTCTACTTCAATGGCTCAAGAATCTCTAAACTACTGGTGAAGTTTGATGAAAACAAAATTCTGGGTTCTGCCTGTCTGCTTGTTTTTAAATCCATCTTCACAAAACATCTGAGTTCATAGAACTCTTGAGGTCATGGGGCACTGGGTCAAAAATCTCTGTGCCAACTGCCACGAAGAAGCCTTCTTACACAATGACAAGCCTCGGCCACCCTGGGCCCCTCCAGTCAGTGGTCCATGCCTCTTGACCTCGAAGCCTACAGTCATCAATGTGCAGATTGGTGCTACAGAGATGGCAACTGCTGCCTGCAGCTTGCGACCATGAGGCTCATGCACGCATGTGTGAGTGAGAAATTAGGAACCCTGTTGTCCCCTAATTTGGTGCACTTCACAGAAAAATTGTCTTTCGGATGATGCCAACGGGAAGTTATGGAAACACGATACCACTGACCTCATCCAAAATAAAAAAAATAGCTATTGCCACAGGACATAGATGCTGAATATTTGTAGGTTTGGGAGAAATTTATTTGTTAGTGAAATGGAGCTTACTCAGGAGTGAG
Organism: Sciurus carolinensis; assembly: GCF_902686445.1. NCBI lineage: Eukaryota > Metazoa > Chordata > Mammalia > Rodentia > Sciuridae > Sciurus > Sciurus carolinensis. The sequence continues at coordinate 793,320 of NW_025920120.1, forward strand.
TAAGGGTGAATTATTTGTCAGATGACTGGAGGAGGGTTATGCAATATAGCATTATTGAGCAGGGCTATTAACAGAGTGAATTGCTATTGTGACATGCCATTAAATTGTTTTTAGTGTTGACAAAGGTATCATTCTGGAGCTGGCAGTGTTAGTAACAGAGTTGTATTTTTGGTGGACAGCAGTAAATCTCCCAAGAAAATAGCATATTTTACAAAAAAGCAAAATATGGGCAAAGCCTGAGGTCCACCAGCAAGCGTCCAGGGTAGTCATTTGCAGCCTCTTGACAAGGATCCAAGGACCTGAACAGGGCTTCCCAATCCCCAAGGTACAAGTGGTGAAGGCAGAAGTCTGGCCATTCATCAGGAAGGAAGTTGGACACAGAGGGAAACCTACCTGGGCTCTTCCAAGGGGGCTGTCTTGTCATGAGTAGATCCCCAACATTTAGCAGAGGCTGCCTCACTAATTATTTACTGTACAAAGAAAAGGAGCCCTGGAGAGATCGAGGAGGACAGATGCTACTCACATGCCAGGCTAGGACCCGTTCTTTACAGCTAGCATTTCATTTACTCTCCACCTGAGCACTGGGAGGTCCATTATTTATAACAACTTCACAGGTGAGAATGAAAGAGGTGAGGCTCAGAGAGGCAAGTGACCTTCCCAGAGTCACAGAGCTTGGCATGGGTTAAGCTCTGCCTTGCTGATGCCAAATCTCTGCTTGGAGCTGGCTGCCCCGATGCTTCAGCCACTTCAGGCTGCTCGGGAGAGGAGACTCCACACTGAGGGCGCTGGTCTTTGGATTTGCAAAAACTGTTATTTTATTTTACTTATTATTTGTTATTAAATGACTTATTTTAATGCCTCCATTTGGCTCTCCTCTGGCTGGTCACCCAGCGTGAGTACTGAACCTTGTTGGTAACACAGTGGGTTTCACCCTGGAAGCAGACATCTTCTCAATCTGGTCAAAGACCTGAGTCATCTTTCTCAGGGAAGAGGGAAGGGGACCTAGATCTTAAGGATTTGTTTTGCTTTTATTTTTGTGGCATTGGGGATGGAACCTAGGGCCGGTGCCTGCTCAGCAAGCACTCTACCATGGAGCTCCACCCAGGGACTCGGCCCTGAAGGAAAACAAGTTCTGAGAAATCGTCTTGACCCCCGTTGGGACACATTTTCTCTTAACTAAGCTCATGTCAATCCTTAGAAAAACCATCTAAGTTCAGTGTCCACCTGAGGCCTCCTTCTTCATTTCTGCCTTGATGCATTTACATATTTCGTGTTCGGTATTTGCTTCACCAGAGTCATTGGATTTGGTGTTTGTTGTTTGGTTTTCTTTGTTTTGTTTCAATTTTAAGACAATAGATTGCTATAAAACATTGGTAAGTGAGAAATATATAATTTTAATCAATTACCAAAGAATACAGTTTGAACCATAAAGTATTTTTGTTATTATATCATTATCTTGGTTATCAAATAATTAATGTACCTTTATGTTGATATGCAGTCAGGGGTAGTCTCAGAGTAACCAGGCAGCTGAGGACAGCTGAGGCACTGTGAGCGCCACCTCAACACAGGACATGGTCCCTGAATGAATGTATTGTCCCATCCGGCCTGTGGTGCCTGGGACCCCTGGGGCATCTATAGAGGCGCTCCCTCTCCCCAATTCCTGCCCCAACTCAGCTGGCCACGGAGGAGCCTGCGAACCCATGGGCAGCCCAGCCCGGCCTGCCCCTGAGATGCCCTGCACACTGAAGGCAGGTCCAGTCATCGGCCTTTGTCACAGGCATGGTGACCAGAGCCCTGCTCACAGGAAGCCGGGTGGATGAGCTGGCATCTTCTCACAACCCAGGATATTTTATGAGCTCCTGATGTACCGACAGTAAACATCAGTCCCTCCAACAGTGCTGGTGTTACCTAGCCCTCCAGGTGTGATGAGCAGCGTTTTCAAAGAACCTTCCCCATATCCTGCAGGGAAGCAGGAGACGGAGGTTGAGGAGAGAAGAGGATGGAGGCTGAGGATCAAAGGAGACAGAGGCTGAGGAGCGAAGGGGACAGGGCATCATGTGCCAAGGACCCACAGAGAGCTGAATGCAGGGCCTCCCCAGGATCCTGGGCCTGTGCTGAGAACATCTGTGCACAGCCATCTGTAGGCCACTAACGCCCCCTGCGTTCTCTGAGGACAGTACCTCTGATCAGTGGACCTGTCAGACTTCCAGAATCCCACTCGGCAGGACAGCCCCGTGCACTGCAGGTCACGCACTGACCCTGGCAGGACTCCAACTCCGGGGCAGCAGGCAGGAGGCCCTTGACAGCTGGAGGAAGGAGGCTCGGAGGCCTCGTCCTGGTCAGGGTCGCATAGCCAGTGCTCCTCAGCTGGGGACAGCCTGGTCCCTCCGCCCCATCGGCTGGGTCCCCTAACCCAGTGCCCTCTCTTGCTGCCCCTCCTCCTAGCACATCCTCAGCTCCCAACTGGCCCTGATGCTTCAGGGGTTTCTGGGAGGAGGGCCAAGGCTGTCCCTTGGAGTGTCTCTGGGAACAGCCTCCCCAGTCTCAGAGGAGCAGTGGCCTTCCTCCTTGTGCAGAGGCACAGCCTCCCTGACTTCCCTTGCCAAACCTGAGGCTGGGCCAGGAGCCCATCCAGGTGCGCCTGTCCCCACTGGCTGAGTGGCCGCCCCTGGGAGGCCACCCTGCCTCCTCTTGCCCAGACCAGTCAGGTCCTAGAGGAGGAAAGGAGGGCACGGGGAGGGCAGGGCCATGAGGCGTGGGCACGGGCAGTGCCCAGGAACCAGAGTATGGGTGTTTCCCATGCAAGGTTCCTTTAATTCTCCTCCCCCGGCCGTGCCTTTGTACTTCTGCCACTGCAGCTGTTTTTATTTGCCACCGCTGCTGTTGTTTTAAAAGTTCTGTTTTCACATGGAATGTTCTCCAATTAGCAGAGCAATGTCTTGGCTAAAACAAACACCCAGGGGAGCCGGGATGGCAGCTGGCAGCAGCAGAGCGCCTCTGCTGTGGTGGATGACCCAGCTCCAGTCGCTGCAGCTCCCAACTCCCTGCACATTCCTCTCCGTCTCACCAAGCCGGGGTGGGCACAGGGAGCCACAGGGACGCAAGGGGGCCCCGTTCAGGGGACACCGAGGGGTTTCTCTAGGCCTCCAGTCACCGCAGGGTCCACTGACGGGTCTGCAGCGGGCAGCGTCGGGCCAGGCAGAGACGCTCAGCTGCACAGGCTCCCTGCTTGCGGGTGCCTGGCATAGAGCCATGTGGTGCACAGGGAGCCGTCCCGTCTGGACGTCGTGGTGTCAGCACGTGCCTGCTTGATCGCATGCAAGGGCAGAGGGCCGGCCTGGCCCTGTGGAGTGCAGCAGAACGACCGGGCGCAACATCCCCACCCCACTCCTCAAGCAGAGTCACGTAGGGTTGGTGTGACTGTGAACCAGAGCTACCTCTTCCCTGTTGGGCGAATGTGGAGGAGGGACCCTGACTCCTGGACCCAGCCGACATCCCAGGAGGGGATGCTGCCACCCTGGGGCCAGCATGAGCATGAGGTGGAAGATGCCAGAAAGCACTGCCTGTGGCACCGCGGAGTGGAGGCAGCCTGGGGCCCGGGTATCCCTTGCTCCGTGCCTTCCAGCATGTTAGCTGGGAGATTAGGAACTGGGTCCCGGCCCACTCTGCCACAGTGTGTGAGGCACACATATGCACTTGGGCCTTCTGCTTCCATGTACGGGTTTACCAAGCGTCCATCAGCACAGCTGGAGTGAAGAGAAGATGCGTCTGGACCCTAAGCTGACCCTTCGAGGCAGGGACTCAGGCTCAGCCAACACCTGTGCACTGAGAGCCTAGAACCAGGACAAGCCACCCCCAGATGTGTGCACCTCCAGAGCGAGCTCTCGGGGGCAGTGTCCTCCTTCCAGATGCACCAGGCCATCGGCGAGAGCCACCAAGGGAAGGGGCATATCCCAGCTGAGCTGGAGAGCCTGCTGTGCTCACGGCCTCTGTCGACTCACTTCCAGGGGCTACGGGTTCCTGGAACCTGGCCTCACCATGCACTGAGCCTGGGGCTGGAGGAGGAGCCCTTGTCTTATTTGGTCTTCTGGTGACCTGCGAGGCCAGGGTGTCCCCATTTTGCAGTTGAGGAAGTGAAGACAAAAGTTCCCTGTCAGGTCAGGGAGCCAGAGAGGAGCAGAGCCAGCTCCTATGCCTGCTGCCGACCAGAGTGCCACTGGCCCTGGCCCCGGCCCCACCTCTGGCCTCAGCTGCAGGACTGCTGTGCACTGGTGGGAGGGAGAAGCATCAGTCTCCATGCTCCAGACACCCTGGGCTGGGAGCAGCCGCGGGACCTTGTCTTGGAAGTGCACTCTGCCACTTGGGGCCCTTTCTCAGAAGGGCCCAGAGTCACCCTCTGTCGTGCACAGACCCCACTGTGCCAGCACAGTGCAGGCCAGAAGCTGTTGACAGGGCTGCTGAGAGAAAGCTCACCGGACTCGGAGTGGGGGACGATCATGCCCACTTCAGAGGTGACGGCACTGGCCTCTGCGTGCCCCAGCAACCCTGCCGGCCTGGTTACCCCATTTGCTGTGCTCAGTCCCTGTCCCTGGGCCTGCTGGTCATCCTTAGCCAGCTCAGTGGCAGCTCACTCCAGGTGTGGGAGCACAGCTGGTCAGGGCAGGGCAGTGTGGCCCGTGTTCTGTGGGAGATGCAGCCCTCTGCCTGTGGGGATGGTTCCCCAGGGAGTAGGAGGGACTTGAGGGCACCCTGGGCAGCAGCAGACAAGAGATCATCCCAGCTCTACCCAAGAACCACGCAGTCCTTTGCAGCCCTGTGGGACATGAGTCCTGCCAAGGCCATGCAATGAGCTTTTGTTGTTGGAGAAGGAGGTTTGTCTCCAGGGAGGCTGTGGAAAGGGCAGGCCCAGCACGGTGCTGGCTGCCTTTTGGGGCCTTCCATTCTTCAAGATGGCCGCTAGGCCTGGCCAGTCTACATGCACCATCATCCCCATGCCACCTGAGTAGAGCTCCCGGGAATTTGGACGAGGTGGCAGGGAGACCCTGGCTCCCCAGACCTGTGTTCTGGCTACATCAGAGGAGAGTGAAAGCCAGGATTCCTGGGCAACTGCCAGAAACCTGGACAGTGGGGAGGCCCTGGGGCCAGGTGGGAGCTGCTCAGTGCCCCCAAGGGCCGCACGGCTTCTGACTGGAGCTCAGACTTGAGGCACACTGCCCAAAAGGAGTTCAGGTGCCGTGGAGTCGGGGTCCCAGGGTCAAGGTCAGAACACACCTGCACTTCAGAGATGTGTGCAGGACTAAGCAGGGCTGAGGGACTCACCAGGGACCAGTGACAGTGGGGACCTGTAACCTCACTTAGGCTAAAGGGACACTTGGAGGAAAAGGCAAAGGCCAGAGCTCTTGTCTTACAGGCGAAGCAGGGAAGGAGTGGCCACCTCCCCCACTGGGCCTCCCATCCACTTGGCTTCCGTGGAAACCAGAGTGTGAGGGAGTCCTGGCCATGGGCCCAGGAGTCACCTCCTACATGGGGCTGACCAGAATTGACCAGCATCTGCCATCAGAAAACAGCAGGAAGAGGCTCTCAAGGGCAGGGTGGCTCCTCTGTGGCCTCTTCTTTGCCTGCGACTGCACCCTCAGCATTCCACTCTGGACCTTAGTCTTCCCCAGTGAGCCAGCTAGGGGTGTGACCACTGGGTCCTGGCAGCATGGGTCACTGTCCCCCCACCCTGTGAAGTCCCAGAGTCCTGCACATTGGGCACAGTGCCAGACCAAGACTGCATGTGTCCAGTCAGGGTCCACAGGCTTCACTCTCCAGTCCAGACCTGCTCCTGCCTGCCCTTGCTGTCTCCGTGGTCTGAGGGGCAGGGCTGTAAGGGACCCCTCAGGACACTCAGCCAGGTTGCCCTCTCCAGCCAGGGCCACACTCACCGCCCACCCAGGCTGGAGACGCTCAGTGAAGGAGACGCCATGGTCTGCTCTGGGTGTGGACAGAGCACAGTGCCTTCTCTGCAGGGGTCAAGGTCAGGCTGGGGAGACTGGCAGGTGCTGTGGGGCAGGCACAGCTGCAGGGAGGGAGGCCAGGTGTGCTGGGCTCTGGGAGAGCACCTGGCCATGGCCTGTGTGAGAAGGGCAGGCCTCCTGGCTGCCAGCAAGTGTGTGCATGAGGCTGGTGTCCAGGGCCCATGCCAGGGAGGCAGAATGGAGCCTCCGAAAAGGAAAGGAGTGGGAAGCTGGCCTGCTGCAGGCCTTGCCCACTCGGCTTCCCTTCATAGTGAGGGGAGAAGGCAGTTCCTCCTCTGAGTGGGTCCAGGTCCCTGCAGTCCCTGGTCGCCAGGAGATCCAGGGGTCCTCAACACGAAAGGCTCCCACCCAGGGAGGGGAGGCAGCAGAAGTGGGGTTTGGAGAGACCTGTGGTCCAGGGATACAGCTGTCCAGAGATGCCCGAGGTTGTTGGGCAGAGGCACCTCCACCCTCAAGCTGGTGCTGGGAAAGCAGGGAGGTGGCGGTGATCTCAGTGGGGTCAGCATGGGAGGAAGCAGCTGGCAGACCTCAGCCCAGGGACAGCAGAGGGCCTGCACTCCCCTGCCTGGCCTGGAACCTTCTGTACCTCAGGGTGTCCCTGGAGGCTCAGGTCTTTCTCCTCCTCCTCCTCCTCCTCCCCCTCCTCCTCCTCCTCCTCCTCGGCCCCACCACTCCCCCGGGATGCTGCGACTCTATGGAGCTCTCCTTGCACATTTTTAATGAAGTCCAATCACACTGGATTATTCAAGGCCAAGTTTAGCCTGGAACCTGGGTCTTTGTGCTGCCTGTGACAGTTTGAGGCCACCAGGTTCCGGCCACCAAGGCAGTGGGTACTCGGAAATGGAGCCTGATTTCCATCAGCCAGCAGGACTGGAAGGAGAAGGGTAACTGCTGTTTCTGGAGAACCGCATACTGTCGTAGCTGCTCCTGCAAAGAGCTGCTGTGTGGACCCGCCATTGTTCCTGCTCCCTGTCGTGGGAATGAAGTCGGGGTACACAATGACGCACAGCCTCCAGCAGATCCACGCAGGATCCTCCCATTCTCTGCTGCTGCCTTTCCTTTCCACACGTCAAAGCTGAGGCTCAGAGATGTTAAGCAGCTTGCCCAAGATCACACAGTGAAGGGGGATTTGAACTGAGGTGCCCAGCCAGAGAGCCCATTGTTAGCTGACCTGCCACCTCACCTGTGAGCAGAAAGACCTTTCAAAGCAAGGCCAGTATAAGTGCGGGAGGGATGCAGAGAGGAGAGGGAACCAGGAGGGCCCCTGAGGGGCCAGGAGAGGAAAATTTTAGAGACTCCCACAACAGGCCTCTCTAGGCATGTGAGCAGTAGAGGAGTGGAAACTGGCTTCCCAGGGTAGAAGCACAGTGTGACCACAGGAGGCAGAGAGACTGGGCTCCCAGGGCATTGTCTCCTTCCAAGTTGAGGCTGAGAATCTGGCAGATGCTGCTGTCAGCCGCCCCCACCCATAACTCCCTGGGACGCGGCTCCTCAGGGACCCTGGGACCAGGAGGGAACAACTGCCATGCCAGACTCCCCACCAGCTTCTCTCACTTCCCGAAGCCCCAACTCTCTGATCAGGTCATCTCCCTGTTGCCAGCTGCACGCATGTGTTTTAGAGTTCTGAATGGATCCTTTCAGTTCAGAGTCCAGATGCATTTTTATGTCTGCCTGGAAAAGATGGCAGAGGCTCTGCTGGCAGCCAGAAGAGTATTTAAATTAAAGTTAAAATGAGAGAAAGAGAAAGCTTCCCACTCCTGGCTCACCTCGGAGCAGCATGGAGAGCCGCGTTTCTGTTGGCCACTTGTCATCCTTAGAGCTGCAGTTCCCATGCCTGCCATGTTTCCGGGTCCCACTTCTCTTGAGTCGGTGCCAGGTGCCCTCCTGGGCCTGTCCTGCTGAGATTCCCCCACCTTCATGGAGGCGGCTCCCCAGCCACTGCTTCTCTTCCCCCGGCAGCCACCAGTGTATTGTCTGGCAGTCCCAGAAGCTGCATGTCCCAAATGGAGCATCCCAGGGTAGGTTCCTTCGAGGGCCTCTGTGGAGGCTGGCATGCTGGCCTGTGGTCTGGTCACCAGGCCTCCAGCCACACTGCGTTCAGCTTGTCTCCACACAGCCCTCATCAGCAGGTCCTGGTGGCCTGGGGCTGTCCTACTCCAGTGTCCCTTACCTGGGCTGATTACTCTGCAGCTGCCTCTTCCTAGATGGTCCCCTGAGCACTGGAGTGACCCTGCAGTTTCTCCTTTGGGAGACACAGGCCAGCCATGTGGACCTGTTGTAGGTGTGAGCTGCAGAGCCAGTGAGGGACATGGCAGCAGAAGGGAGGGGAACCACAGGAGTCAGAAGAAACCAAAGGGGACAGATTCAAGAACAGTGTGAGGGACAGAGCCATTAGGGCCAGTGAAGGAGACTGGCACCCAGTGACATGGACTGCACAGTTGTCACACAGTGGCCAGAGAGAACTGGGCTTCCTCAGGAGCTGCCGATGCTGACAGGCGGGAGTGGGGAGCCTGCTAATGGGGTCGCCCTGCACAGAGAGGATGGAATGTGGGAGAGGAGCCCCAGCCAGGTGCCAGGCACAGCCCAGGCAGTAGCCATGTTGACTGCAGAGCATGTGCAGCCTCTGTGGAAATGGAACCACTCATAGCAGGTGGCCTGCAGCCCTGGCCCTGCTGGAGCCTGGCACCACATGCCATAGGCAGGGAGGACAGCAGGCACCAGGGTGCCTTCAGCTCATGCGCAGCTCTGCCACTCGTCCCCGTGCAGAGAGACTTCAATGCCCTGTGCCATAGCAACCACTTGTATGGTGGAAGGCTGGTCCTGGAGTGGGCAGACTTTGAGGTGACCTGCAGGCCCCCTGCGGTGGAAAACGGCTGAGCACTTCCATGGTAGGTGAGGCCTGAGGGCTGGACCTCCAGGGTCCAGGACTTCTTGGGAAGCAGGAGGGGCTGGGTCCCCAGGAGCACCAGCCAGAACTGGGCAGTCACCCTCCTGTCCCTTTGCTGGGGCCCTGGCCACCTGCGGGTCTCCCTACCATCACAGGTACCTGGGCTACTGGGCCAGGTGACAAAAGGAAGGTGCCAGCCTCCTTCCCACTCTGTCTGTTGGCTTAGTGATGGGTCATCTGGCCAAGGAACAAATCCCCTCCCACCTGACTGGGAGAGCAGGCTCCCGCATTGGGCCAGGACAGTCCCTCCTGTGGCCCACCATGATGCCGAGATCTCTACATAGTCCTCCGGCCTTCTCCTGGGGCCCAAGGCTCTCAGCCCTCCTTTGTGGGCTCCAGGTGCCATTGCCCCATCGTCCAGGCCCCTCCTGGCGGGCAGCCAAGGACCCCAGGTCGCCCAGGGGTGTTTGCTGCAAGGCCCTCCCTGTTCCTCTGCAGAAAGAACCTGGAGCAGGGGTGGGTTTCCTCAACCAGGCCTCCAGCAAGGCAGCAGCCTAGGACCTCCTGAGGGTGTGGCTTCCAGGCGTGGTGCACCCGGGGCCTGAAAAGCAGGGCCTCTGAGCAGCAGCAGTGGAGAGACTGCACCAAGTGTTCTCAGAACCCAGAGGCAGCCCAGGGCCTCTAGGCATGGCCACCTGCCAGGCCTGCAGGACTCAGACCCCTGCTGCCCCACTGGCTGCCACCTGGTCTCCATTTTGCTTCCCCAACTCCAGGCGGGGCCCTGAGGCTTGGCCCACTCTGTTCCCTCTGGTGCAGTGCCTTGCCCCTTCCTCCTGGATGCTGCCTCCAGGAAGCCCGCCGCGCCCTTGTCTGTGTTCTTCCTCGCCTGTTGCATTCGCTTTCTTGGTTCATCATCCTTGCAGCACCCACACTCACACAGAGTCATGCTCTTCTTTGTCAGCACGTTGGGTTCATCTCTGGGTCCCTGGCACCTGACAGGCTGTCACCTTAGGGTGGAACATCTGAGCCAGGGCAAATGTGAAGCCAGAGAAGCAGAGGTTGCAGCCAGTCTCAAGCTCATGGCTCAATAAATCCCCAAATCCTGATGTGCAGAAAGCACGCACCTGTCAACAGGCATTGACAGGCCCAAATGCACCCTCGGCAGCCCTTTGCATGGGGACTCCACCAGCGGAGCTCACTCCTCTGCCCCCACCGGGCCATGAAGGCCAAGGCAGACATCTCAGCACTTTCACCCTGGGTTGTAGAGAAGCCCTTTCAACATGCTGAGCTGCACAGGTTGCACCCCTTCCCCTGGAAGCGCTCCTGTGGGATGAGCCCTCCTCGCCACTTGGCAGCAGCCGGCAGGTGGGCACTGCCTTGTGAACACTCCATGCTTGCGGGCCCTCCATGTACCTCCAGGAGCTATGAGGTGGGCATGACCAGCCCATTCTGCAGATGGCCCTGGGCATCGAGGTGATGGACGACAGGCAGCCCATGTGCCCTTTTCCCTCCCTGACCCTGACCTCAGCCCTGGGATCCCAGTGCAGGCCACCAGGCAGGGGTTCCAGCCTGGAGATGGCTCTGCCCTGGGAGCTCCCTCCTGCCCTGTTCTCTTCCTCCCAGAGGCCCCCACAGCAGCGGCAGGGCCTGTCAGGTCAGGGCTCCGGGCCTCTGCCCTCCCAGCGGGTCTCGAGCCCTCTGTGCCCTTCCCTGTGGTGAAAAGTACCCAGCTCCTTTGTATTGAGGTCACATTGTCCAGTGCTCCTAGGAGCTGGCAGGCCCAAGGGCACCGGGATCTGTGCCCAGTTCCCTCCCTGGCCCTGGCCTTGGTCCTGAACTCTGCCAGGAAGGTACTTGGATCTCAGGTGGAGGCTGCAGCTCTTCCTGCCACATCCCTGCAGGTGGGCAGGGGGTCTCGGCTCCCCTTGCATGGGACATTGATGCGCCTGTAAAATGGAACCACCAGGGCAGGTCTTGGAAGGCAACTTTTGAAAGTTGCCCTGTGTCGGACAAGACCTTGATGGGACAGCAGAGCTGAGGGAAGGGACAACCAGGCAGATGTCCCCCACAAACCTCCTCCCTTCCCGGTCCTTCATCAGTTTCGTCATCTGCAGCACCAGCGCCACTGGATCAGATGCTGTTCTCAGGCCTGGTGTGTGGGAGGGTGAGCAGAGCAGAGGAAGAATGGTAAGTCCCCACTGGCTGTGTCCTTTTCTTCCCAAACGTGTCACAAGCCAGCGGGTTGTGGCATTGAGAGGCTTTCAGGGCCTCAGGCCGTGGTACCTGGCAGGGACACAATGGTGGGAAGGAAATCTGGCCTCTGTGCAGGTCCACAGCCAGCTGGGAGGCAGAGGGGCTGTATTTGGCCAGAGCAAGGCTCTGCTTCCTGTGTTGCCATATTCCAGCTGGGGACGGGCAGGCTGTGGTTAGCCTCTGTACCTGTCACCTCCGGAGCCTGGGCAGAAACAGGACCCACATGGCAAGCATCTGGCAGCACGTCCCCTGCCTGCACAGGCTGGGCCAGCCAGGCTGTGAGAGCCAGAGCTTCCCCGTGCACAGAGTCCTGGCCAGTTACCAGCCTCCAGCACAGAGCCAAGACAGGGCCAGCCTGGCTGCTGGAGCCCTGTGCATCACCCACGCTGCTCGGCTGCAGGTCTGCTCAGAGATGGGACCTCCAACTCCCCCTTCTCTTGGTTCCCTCGTCACACCCACGCCTCCTCTCCCTCAAATGTTCCAGTCTGCCCTCCAGGGACAATTCCCTGGTCTGCCTGTGGGCCCTGCATGTGGCACAGCTCCTGTGCTGCAGGACTGCTTGTGTGGGAAGGACAGGCAAGCACCGAGACCAGCACCTGTGTGTTGCCCCCATGTGCCAAGGGCACCCAGTCTGGGCCCCCTTAGCTGCCCAGCTGGCACTGAAGTCATTTGGTCTAAAGCCAGATGTTCCCTCCTTGTGCCTTGAAGCACCACTGATCTGAAAAGAGACAGTTGTGTGATTGTTTCCTTGTTTGTTTTCGTACAGGGGATTGGACCCAGAGGTGCTCTGTCCACTGCTCAGCTGCATCCCCAGCCCTTTTTTCTTGAGACAGGGTCTCACTAATTGCCTGGGTTGACCTCAAACTTGCAGCCCTGCCTCGGCCTCTCAAGGCACTAGGGTCACAGGCATGCACATGTGACTTGGGGAAGACCCAGCCAGGAAAACATTAAGGAAGAGGGGAAAGCTTGTGACGGGGACTTCCTGCATGCAGAGGGACCCACAATAGTTCTCCTTCTCAAGTGTAGACATTCAATTTAATTTTAGCCCCCAACTCCCTAGAGAGGTGCTATTCCCATTTTACAGAGGTTCAAACTGAGGCCCAGAGAATTCTCCTGACTTGCTGAGGGCACACAGCTCTGGACCCAGTGGAACAGATGACGCTGTTTCCTCATACCTTAAATCCCAAATGGCCTGCTCTGTCAATTCTGGGCTCCCAGGCCAGCAGGGAGGCCGCTGCAGTGCATGGCCCCCAGTCTGGTATTGTAAATAAAGTTTTATTGGAACGTAGCCTTACCCAAGGATCTGCATCTCACACTGCAGGGACAGACAAGTGGTTGTGGCAGAGCCCCTGTGACCCACAAAGCCTGAAGTCCTCACGGCCTGGACCTCACTGGAAGTTGGCAGCCCCTCGGCCTTGTGGGCTGGTTGGACTTGTGTACCCAAAAGCCCCACATAGCTGATTCCCCCCAGATGACTGGCCTCTTCCGCCTGCAATTCTAGCCTCCCAACTGCAGCTCCCCTCCCCTGCCAGCTCAGGTCTCGGCTTCAGTGTGCCCTGGAGAGGGGCCCTTGCTTTGCTTCTGACTCATGCACTCAGCAGCTCTTGGCTGATCACATGATTGTCCAGACACTGTTGGCTCTGGGCTGAAGAGAAGGCCCGTCCCATGCAGCTGACACTGGAGGAGGAAAGACAGATGATTACCAGATTGACAAAGTCCTGTACAGGAAATGAGAAAGGATGACACCCTTCACTCTTATTCCCCATGGTGCTTTTGGAAGCTTCACAGGGAGTCACCATTTCTCTAAATTGAAGGTACCATGGCAGCCCGAGGTAGGCATTCCAAGCAGGAGGAAGCTCGGGTGCAAAGGCCCTGAGGCAGCCATGTTCAGAGCAGACCATGGGAGCTAGGGAGCAGGTCTAGGGTAGGAAGGGGCCAGAAATACACCGGAGGGACCAGCAGGGGTCCACCATAGCTGTAGGCTCATCTGGCCTGGCAGGAGCCTGGCTTTTATTCAAGATGCAGTGGGAAGCCCCCGGAAGGTTTAAGAAGGGGTGTGAGTCCCAGGACCAGATTTCCTCTTTCAGACCTTATCCTCGCTATCTCTCAGGGTGGCAGCATAGAGGAGCAGGAATGGGGTAGGAGGTCCATGTCTTTCTCTGGTAAGCAAGGACAGTAACCATAGCAAAGGACTGGACTTGAGAGAAGAGGTAGACTACACTTTTTGGAAAAGGTACTGTCACCAGGCTGGCTTCTAGAGGGCAAGAGACAAAGCAAGCCTGCTGCCCAGGCCTTTGCTCCGAGTCACCCAGCATGGTGGGCCATGCAATGAGCCATCCGGGAGGCTGGGAAGAAAGGCATGAGGGTGGGTTTCTGGTCAGCTGGGTTCCAGACACCTACCGTGATCTCAAGCTGATGGCTGAGTTGGGAGCTCACGGGCGAAGTCGGAGCTGAGGGGTGCACTGGGAAGTCACCAGCATAGGGATGACACCCACAGCCTGCCACAGCTCACACACCCTCTTCCAGAACTCTGACTTCACAGGACAACACATTCCAAAAGACCAGGGACCAAGAGCCTTCATCCTGGCATCCACCAGCCTTGCAGACAGGCCTGCTTGATCTGGACCATGGAAACATGGTCATCAGGCTTTAAGACTCAGGAAACTTCCAACAAGTACGTGAAGTCAGAATTCACTTCAGAGCCTCCCTCTCTCACGGTTCCTTCGCCACCTGGAGCTCCACACTTTCAGGCCTAGACTTGGTGCCACAGCCCTTCCGAAGGCACCCTGAGGAGGATGTCAAAGAGGACTGTCCCAGGCCACCACGCAGGGTCCTGACAGGAAGGCGTGGTCGAGGGCTTGCCCTGAGGAGATGGGTCCTGTCTCCATGACTGGGGCCACCACAGCTGCTGGAGACAGGATCAGAAAGGTCACAAGGGGAACTGTGTGGGCTGAGGCAGGGGGTAGGTGGCTGGCTGTGGGGACAGAAGGTGGCTTGGGGACTCGGGGGCCCGGAGGCCAGCTGGAGCAGGTGTCACACAGCCTCTGTCCCCTGCACCCTGAGCCTCACTGGGGGTGTTTTGGAAATATTTCCAGGTGCTTCTGCAGTATCCTGCACAGGTGCCCTGTCCCCTAGGAGTGGCTGTTCGTGTGGCAAGGTGCTTGCTCCCAGTCCAGCTAAATTGTTGTTGACTCGTGTTCTCTGCATTCAGCAAACACTTCACTCAGCCGTCGCCAGTGAGGCCAGGGATCCCTACTAGGGCTAATGGGGAAGTCAGCTGCATGGGATCCCTACTAGGGCTAACGGGGAAGTCTCCTGCTCCTTATCATGGATCACAGAATTAAACTGACAGGAGGGTTGCGGGGCCACTCGGGAGGGTCAGGGGCCCGGCAGGAGTGGACGAGGGATTGGGAGCTGGGAACAGGAGTTCTGGAAACTGGTGGAAGGAGGTTTGGCTGCTGGAGGGCAGGGGGGCAGTTGTGTTTCTGAACCTCGGACTGGCCAGGCCAGGAAGCACAAAGCCACAGAAAGAGGTTCTAGGACTGGCATGACCTAAGGAAGTTAGCTGGACTCTGTGGAGGAGAGGAGACAGGACAGATGTGGGGCCACCAGCTGGTCCCTGCTGAGGGAACCCACAGATCTGTGTCTTGCCCACAAAATAGGAAAGCAAAATGACTTTGAATTAATGACCAGTATTTTGTTATTGGAAGATTTGGCCTGAAAATCAAGATTCTGACCTCTCTTGGGAAAGCGTGTCTGGACACCCTTGTCCCACTTTCCCACGGGGCACTCGGCCTGGGGACGGGCTACCCATCTATAGAAAGCGTGAGCCTCCTGTTTGCCGCAGTCCTCAGTCCTCCCTATAGTTGTCCCTGGACTGTCTGACTCCATAGCCTCCCTACCTGGTCCCAGAGGAGATAGTACCATCTCTTCCCCATCAGCTCTGCCTCCACCCAGGGCCCATGTCGAAAGGAAAGAGAGGCAGCTGACACTGACCCAAGCTGGCCAAGCCCCTGAGACCTGAAAGATCCTGAGGCCCGAATGTAGTGGTGGATGCTGCCCCGGCTCTCCTGGTCACCTCTTTCCCCTCTGAAGAGTCCCCACCCCAGGAAGCTTCCCACCTCTCCAGTTGGTTCAGATGCGCACGAGACCAAGCCCAAGGTCCCCAGGCTTAGCCTGTGCCTGCAGTCCAGGCTCAGGATGCACTCTGGGTAATCCAGGCTAGAGAACCTGCACCCTCCCTTGAGCATGGTCTCCGAATGGCCAGACTAGTCTAGAGGTCCTAGATCCCATGATTCCCAGATGTCCCGAGTGAGGTCACCAGGCCAGACTGAACTTGGGGAGCCAGAGCCCTCACTCCTGGGTCAGTCACAGCAGTGCCGGTGGCCCTGGTGACCCCAGTTGCCCACCCTTGGGAGCAGATGCGGGCAACACTGGTGTCTGGCTCTGTCTACCCAGTGCAGGGTGCAGCCTAGAGTCCTGGCCTGCACCTTTGCTGTGGAGTCCCTGCTTCCTGAGGGAGCCAGGTGGTGTTGTCTGCCACAGCACAGGTGGCTGAGGATAGACCTTGGCTTGGTGGACCTGGAGAGGGCCTCCCGTGGAGCGCCTGTAGTCACGTGATGTACCCACAGCCTAGGTCAGTGCCTCCTTGTCTGAAAAGTGGAACGCTGGTGTCACCAGCTCAGGGATCTCTTCAAGAAAGTCCACAGCCTGCTGCCCCAGAACCCGCAGGTGCCTGGGTCCTAGTCCTGTTCTGCGCCCTCGCCCTTAATTGGGGCAGCTGGGTCCTTTGCTGGGCACTAAGTAGCTCCTGGGTGGCCTCACAGGTCACCTTGGTCCTGCTTGGTTACATTTAGCATTTGCTCAGCCCCTCCTGGAGCTGCCCTGGCCTTGGGGCCTTCAGCCAGTGTCCTTGAGTCCTCTGTGGGCAGCACTGTTGCCCGTCCTGTTCACGTAGGAGCTGTCCAGGTAGGGCAGAGAAGATGGGACCCTGGGGATGCAGGGCCCAGCTGCCCCTCAGCCTGGCTCCCAGGCCCCAGGCAGTGCTTTAGCTCCCTGTCCTGGTCTCAGCGTGAGCCTGGGACTTGGTGAGAGCTCAGTACTAAAGACCTGCTGGGACCATCCAGAGCTCTGTGAGACTAGCAGAGCAGGCACTGTCCCCTTGAACAGATAAGTGCACGGTCCTGCCACAAGCAGCCCAGGGGCAGAAAAGGGAGGCACCTGGGGTCCTGCCTGGGGACAGCAGGGTGGAGCCAGAGAGGAACCAGGCCGAGCACCACTGTTGTGGGGGTCAGGCCAGCAGAGGCACCTGGCCCCAGGGCACCCACACCTGTGTGCCTGTGCCCATTTCCCCTGGGGTGACCTCCAAGGACCAGGATGGCAGGCCACTGAGTCCTAGCCTGGAGCCTGGCTTCTGCGTCCTGCCACCCTCCCTACCTCACCTCTGCTTGCCCTACCCCTGCTGGCCTGCTGGAGTCTAGCCGGCTCTGGGCCTGCAGCAGAGGAGCCTGCTCGGGGCCTGTGGCTCACAGTTGACAGAGGTGTGCCCACCCTTCTCAGGGTCTCCTGCCCCATTGCCCGGTCAGGGCCCTGCATGGATCAGCAGGGGTGTAGACATGTGCAGCAGCGCCCCTCTGGACCCCCAGTCACTCACTAGTGTGGGTGCCCCTCCAGGACCCACCTGAGACCGGGCTTGTACATTTGGCCACATCTTGATGCTGGTGATAGCCAGAGAGGTGATCCTAGGAAAGTGGGAGGACACGGGGCTGGGGCCAGCGTCGCAGCTCCCCATCTGCCCACCTTGCTGGCAGGGCTCCCTCCCCACCCTCGAGGTGGTTGTGACCGTGGCCTCTACATCCGTCTGGGGCCCTGAGAGGAAGAAGTGGCCTCCCCTTGTGACTCCAGGAGTGAGCGGTGTCGTCCTGAGTACCCACTGTGGGCTGGGCGCCTCCCTCACATACAGCCACTCTGGCCTTTGAGATGGTCTCGCCATCCTCCTGCCTCAGCCTCCCAAGCAGCTGGGCCTCCAGTGACAGCGCTGCACTGGCTCACGTTCTCTAGCACCCCAGGCAGAGGGGTGGGCCCTGTACATTTCATTGTCCTTGATAACTGTAGAAACTGAGCCCAGAGAGGTGAAGCAACTTGCCTGTGGTCACCCAGCTAGACTCAGCTAGGCTGGATCCCAGGTAAGCCTGGATCCTGAGCCCCGAGCCCCGGCTCCTCTCCTCTGCTCAGAGCCCAGCTGACCTCCCCTCCCCTGGCTGCTCAGCCACCTCTCCTCAGGGCTCCTTGCAGAGCCCCTTCTCCCCACCAGCCACTTCTCCCCCAGTTTGCCTTTCCTCAAAGTTCTTTGGAACAAAACCCGTGAAGTGTTCTCCTGTCCCCCAACAGGCCTGGCCACTGCCCGTGCCTTGCACGCAGGGTGGCAGTGCCAGCCGGGGAAGAGAGACATGGACTGGCACTCTTTCAGGGAATTAATTGAAATCTGAAATCATTAGGGGCCTCCAGACATGCAGACTGGTGGCTGGAGGTTGGGTGGGCAGGACAGCTGTGGAGGCTGCACCTCTGCCAGGCTCCCTCCCAGGGCCAGTGTCCGGATGTCCTCTCCTCCTTTACCTGACACCTTCCTGGCTCTGCAGTGTCTGTGGGGGAAACCCCCTGAGGCTTTGATGTCAGAAGTGGGGTTCGCAGCTGCCCCTGGAAGCAGGGCTGGTGGGGTGCTGGGTGTCCTTGGGGCCTTTGGCCTGGCTCAAGTCCTCTGGGGAAGACCTGGCCAAGACCTTGAGCTCAGGCCCAGTGGGGGGGCATGTAGGTGACTCATCCAGGGCCACCCCATGGGTCGCGGAGCTGGCAGTCACCATGTGCCCTTGCATCTCAACAGCGACAGCAGGTGGCCCTGTGTGGCATGGCGGGTCCTGCCTGTTGGCGCTGGCTGCCTCCCGGAGGAGAGGGACCTGGGTCCTGTGGCCTGGCCCAGCGGTGGGGTGGCGTGTGGCCCAGTCACCGACAGCCCGCTTCTGCACCAGCTCCGTCTGCACTCCCTTGAGCCTCGCCACTCCACCAGCGGGGCAGAGAGGCGGAGGCTGTTCCCTGAGGCCACACAGCTGGTCCGTGCAGAGCTTGGTGTGGGGGTGTGTGGAGGGTCTTACAGGAAGGAGACCACTTAGCTGCTCACCCTAGACTGGCCCTAGACTGGCCCTAGTCTGGTGGCACTGCATCTCCTCTACTGTGGGCCTCCCTCTAACCCCGCAGTCATGTCCCCATGCCACTGCCCAGGGTCGGGAGTAGAGCAGGGGACTGAACAGGCAGGTGAGGTGGACAGATGAAGAAGTCCAAGAGTGGAACAGGCCAGCTGAGCACTGTGGGGAGGGACAGGAAGAGACCAGAAGTGGGGGACATGGGGAGAAGTGGACTTTAAGTAGGGAGGTCAGGGGAGCCTCACCACCATGGCCCCTGGGTGGCTCCCCAGATGGATAGACAGCCAGGCAGGGCCTGAGTGGAGTGGCAGGTGGCCCAGGAGCTGAGGCAGTGTTGACAGGGTGACAGGCCTGCTCCAGGCCCTGGTGACCAACCAGCAGATTCGACTTCCCAGGGGAGGTGGCACCCACAGAGGTTTGGAGAAGGGAGTGGTGGCCAGAGTCCATGGTGTCTGGACCAGGCCTGCAGGGAGAGGGAGCAGTGCTCAGGTCCGACCTGTTGGGAAGCTCCGGCCAGCGTCCCAAAGGGAGGCTGGTCCCCTGCCAGGCTTGGGCTGAGAGAGAATAAAAAGTCCTGTGGAGCTAAAGGTGGTGACTGCAGCTACTCCTGGGATCCCAGGTCAGGCCTGGCCCAGGAGGACAGGCCCCAGGGGACCCTCCACCCCTGTGGTCTCAGGTGTGGGTGGCAGGCCCACAGCCCGGTGGCTGGCCTTCTGTTTACTGGTGCCTATTACGTGCCCATGAATTCAATTTCCAGAGGCCATCATCAGAGCTGGCGATCACCAGGGGCCCCAGCCTTGAGCAGCATGGGGTAGGGGGGCGGGGCGAGCTGCCAGCCCTGCACTTCAGCCCTCCACTCTGCTATGTGGGCAGCTCAGCCACGCCCTCAGACCAAGGGCCAACCTGCTCATCACCCAGGGGTCTCAGGAGCCCCACTGCGTGCCAGGCCATGTGCTAAGGCTGGGGTCACAGAGCTGCAGAGGACAAAGGCTGTCACATGGTGCTGGGTGGTGGTCCTGGGCCGGGAACCAGTGGGAGGTGGGATGGGCAGGAACTGGGCCAGGCCTCCAGTGGCCCACTCTGCAGCCTGAACCAGCTCAGGTGGTGCCCCAGGGATGTGGGGTCTCTTCTTAGGTGACAGGTGCCTGGGGCACATGTCCGGGGGCTCCCAGGAGGGTGGGGTTCCCAGAGAGAAGGTGATGGGGTTCGATCAGACCAGGGCCGCATCCATCAGTTGGGAGCAGTGAGCAGGGAGGCGGCTTAGGCAGGTCCCCCTGGGCAAAGCACTGTGCTGCCACCCTGGGGGCCTCAGCACCTGGAAGGCTGGAGAGGAGCAGAAGTGGGAACCGAGTGAGGCTCTTGAGACCTGCTCTATGCAAATGAAGTCTTCAATTGAGTGGACTGTCCACCAATGAGAGGTTGGCCAAGCAGAAGGACTGACAGAGAGGCAGCCAAGCACTAGGTCTCGCTGCCCTGTCTCCTAAACCCCTGCTCCCGCCACTGCAGGCAATAACGTGGGCTTCAGCGTGGCCTGAGGTCAAAGCCATGCTGCTCCCTTCTGGCCGACCTCAGACCCTGCCGCCTGGCCCACCCTCACCTGCACAGGCAGTGACAGCTGCTGTGGGTGGAGAGGAGTCTGGCTGTGGTGCCAGGAGGGACGTGTGGGGGCCCAGGCTGCCTGCCGCCATCCCTCCTGCCCTCTTCCCCCTTTCCTCACAGAGAACTCCTCTGCACTCCTCAGAGCCCACCCCAGATGTCCCCTCCTGCCAGCCATATCCCAGCACCCCTACATGCCTCCCCGGGGCCCTGCACTGAGCTGCGACTGGGTGCCCACCGCTCACTGCACCATGGGAGTCTGTGGCCTCCAGTCCCAGGAATGGGTCCTGCTTGTCCCCTCGGCCCTGCCTCGGCCCTGCCTGACCTTCAGGGAGGAGGAGGAGGCTCACGCAGGGCCTCCTGTGCGGGACGATGGGGAGGAGACGTGGAGGCAGGAGGGGCTCCGGCTGGTTCCCTGCCATCATGCCATCCTCTCCTCTGCCCTGCTCTCCTTCCCTCTCCCCTCCCCTGACGTCCTCTGTCCTCCTGTCCTGCCTCCTGGTTCTCTGCTCCTCCCCGTGCCCTCCCCTCATCCTCTCCCCTCTCCTTACCCTCGTTGTCCTCCTCTCTCACCATCTGGGCTCCAGAGCCCCCGAAGAAGAAGCGGTCTGTGGTGTTGGACAGGATCCTGGAGCAGCTGCAGGACAGTGACCCTGACGGCGAGGAGCAGACCCTTCAGCTGTGAGCTGGCACCAGAGGCACGTGGCTAGGGCCCTGGCTGGGGTGGGGCCACCACAGGTCCAGGGTGGAGAGGACAGAGCCCTCTGGCTGTCTGCCCCCAGAGGGCCCCACCACCTGCTCTGCCCCGCCAGCCTGAGGCCACCCAGGGGCCCATCTGCTAAGAGGAGGTTCAGGGTTTCAGGGTGCAGAGGCTCAGGGACTTGCCCCAGGGGCACAGCCACCTGAAGCCGGGACCCTGACCCTTCCTGGAGCAGGCAGTGCTGGGCGAGGCCTGTGCTCAGGAACCAGGCTGTCTGGACAGGACCCTGCCCACCAGCTCAGGCTGGGAGGTCCTGGCCCAGGTCCCTGGCCTCCCTGAGGCCGCGCAACCTCACCGCTTGACACCTGCAGCAGCCCATGAAAGGGACAGCCACATGCTGAGCAGGTAGGAGCCTCTGCCCTTGCCTCCCCCAGGGCTGCTGTGCGAGGATCCCACCTGCATCTGTTCAGGGGACTCTGTCCACCCGTCCTCCTCACATGGACCAGGAACCCGGGTCTACTCCAGGGACACCTCAGAGCAGCTACTGTAGCATCAGGCCCCAAGTCGAGGTGTCACCAGTGCCAGCCACACTCCACTCATAAGCTGGGGGCCTGTGGACACGCCTTGGACCTCGCTCCTGACCAGCAGCCTGAGGGCAGCCCCCTGGCAGGGCCGTACCAGCACCAGCAGCGAGAGAGATGCTGCAGAACCGAGAAGCCAGGCCTCACCCTCATCTGAGCCTCGGCCTCGTCTGAGCCCCTTGACTGAAGAACCGGTGCCCCAAGTCACAGTTGTCCTTCTGTCAGTGGGCGCTGACATTGCTGGCTTGGTCAGTGGGCCGGGGGAGTAAACCTCAGGACACTTGTGTGCTCTCTGCTTCCTAACTGGGACTGTGGAGGGAGACTGGCGGGAGCCCAGGGACCTTTGGCATTCTGTGTCAGTCACATCACACATTTTTGTGGAAATGAGGTTCTAGTCCTTGTCCAGTGTCCAGGGGCTTGGGTCCCGAGCAGGGCTCCCCAGTGTCCAGCACTTGGCTGGCTTCCTGTGGAGCAGGCTCTGCTCGCTGCCAGCTCAGCCCTGTGCACGGTGGAGACAGACCCAAGAGGCTCGCTGTCCAGTTCTGTCTCCTCCTCACTGTGGAATTTGGGGGGTGGACAGCAATGCCGCTGTGGAGGGTGAGGCCAGACAACTCCAGGCCCCTGTCCTGGGTCACAGCCTGAGGGCTGCACAGGACGCAGGCCAGGCCTGTCTGACCTAAGATCAGGAGCAGCAGAAAGGGAGGCCTGCTCCAAAACTGGCCAGGGTGTCCCTTCCTTGGCCTGACCCAGCCCTGCCATGGGGCATGCTGCACAGCAGAGGCAGACCTATGAACAAACAGTCACTTCTCCACAGAGGCCTCAGGGTGCCTGGCACCCAGCCATCAAGCCATCCCCAGGTAGACCCTGTTCCTACAGGCAGCCCTGTGAACTGGATCCGGCTGGTCCAGCTTAGACCCTTTTGGGGCCTCCCCTGCACACTAAAAGTCAGGTCCCCTCCCCAGTGCGAGGCCTGCCCCACCTGGCCTCAGCCCCTCTGTCCCTTCCCAGGGCCTGTGCACAGTGCCCACCCCCATCTTTCCTGTTTCCTGAGACTTGGCCTGAATGGCACTCCACTGATGAGCGCCTCTCCCAGCCTCAGCACCCGTCCCCTGTCCCCATGCTCGGTTCCAGGAGTCACAGCACTTAGTTCAGGGGACAGCTGGAGTTGGAACAAGGGTCTCTGTGACCCTGGGGCCTTGCCTTTGGAAACCAGTCTTTAAGAAGTTAGGGGCCACGAGGACCATTGTGATTTTTATGATCATGCTGTGGTCGTCCTGGAGTGAAGTCATGTGGAGCTAAGTGACAAGGGAAGCCAGGCTGGGTGTCTGCCTGCCCAGAGGAGGGGCTTCGTCACTCCTCCTGTGGGGCTGCGGCTGGAATCCTGCTCTGTCCAGCAGGTGCCGTGAGTGGGGAGACTCGGCCACCTGGCAGGAGGTGGTCAGCACTGGAGCATGGCCTAGGGGCCTTCGGGAGAGGCTCTGGTCCAGTTTGAGTGACAGTGGCAGCTGAGCAAGGCTGGGGTTGGACCTGCTGTGGGGCCTGAACCTCATGACCCTGTAGTGACTCCTGCAGGGCAGGAGAGAGGGTCATGCATCGTTGGGAGCCTGTGGCCTCCAGAGTGTCCATAGGGAGCCAGGAACAGAACTTGACCGGCTGGACCAGAGAGGAGACAGAAGCAGCGCCCAGGCCAGAGGGACACAGAACACAGGGACCCAGGGCCTGGAGACGGAGGCAGCACCCAGGGCCAGAATCCAGAGGGAGGCAGAACACAGGGGTTCGGGGCCTGGAGAACTGGAGCAGCACTTGGGGGATGGGGCTGGCTGTGTCCAGGGGCAGGGACCCCACCTGTTGACTCTCACACTCACCCCCCATGTGGACCTCAGGTCTGCCAGCTGACTGCATATCCCAGGTCCTTGCTGTCCAGTGTAACCAGTGGCAGGCACCAGCAGGCATGGGAGACTGGAAGAGGAGCAAACCCTCCCTGTCCTGCATGGCATCCTGCCGAGGTCCAGTCCTGCCTCTGGTGCCACCACCCTGCCCAGCTCCCTCCTGTTGCCACCCAGGGCCTCTGGCTCTCAGGTCTCCCTTGTTGCAGTTCCCCTGCTGTGACAGGGCCAGCCTGCTGGGTAGGCACAGAGGGAGGAGCCTGGCGGGACCTCAGGGGACAGGAGTGCAGCTGGGAAGTGCAGCTGGGTGGGAGGCCTGTGGAAGCCCGCTGGGCCTGGCGGGGAGGGGCTGTGCAGTGGACAGGACCCTGGCTTCTCCACACAGGGCCCGCAGCCTGCCTGCAGGAGGGAGACATTTGGACAGGGCCTGAGGGAAGGGAGGGTTGAGGCGATGGAAGCCCTGCTTCAGAAGACCCCCATCCCAGTGTCCAGGTCGCTGCCTCTGCGTCAGTTCTCCATGTTTTCAGAGAGGCATAAGAATCCCAGGCTGGCGGCATCTGTTAAAGAATAAGCAGGTCATGGGTGGACAGCAGGGTCTCATGCCTCCTGAATGTGAAGTGGGGGTCATTATTATTATTATTAATTATTGTTCAACGAGGAGCAGATGCCCAGGATGTCAGATCTGGGCTGAGCCAGGCTGCACCCTCCTGCAGAGCACAGGGCAGGGCCAAGAGGCCCCGGGCAGAGCCTGCATCTGCAGGAAGGGTGGGTGGACCAGGCTCTCGTTACCCACGTGTCAAGCTCCAGGTGGGCCCATGTTTGGCGGGAAGCAGGCAAGCCTGACCCCAGGAGCTGGTGCCCTCCTGTTGCTACACATCCCAGCCCATAGGACTGAGTATCACCAGGTGGCAGGAGACCAGGCAGAATCATCTTTTCTGCCTAACTCGGGGACACTGGGTCAGCTCTGGGGCCAGTCTGAAGATGCACATGTGGAGGAGGGGCAGGCAGGAGGTGGAGTTTTAGCAGCCTGGAGACTTCTGCCTTCTTCTGGGGATATGGGGACACGTGGGCTGACTGGTGCCCCAGCCAGAAGCCAGAGGGTCCTCTGCCAGTGTCTTGTCACTTCTCAGGAGGGGGGCAGGTGGAGAGCAGCCCACCACCCTGCAGGCAGGAGGCAGAGACCGACGGGCTGACCCTCCTCATCCTGCTCATCCTGCTCTCCATCATGGCCCCCGGCCAGGGGACCTCTGTGCTGTGCGGGGACCTGAGGTTGCCCCACCTGCCTCACGTGGCTTCCCTTGCTGGGTGGACACTGCTGCCTCCTGGCCCTGGGCCCCCCATGGATTGGGCAGGAGTGTCTCTTGCTCCATGTGGCCCCACAGGTAGCGGGTCACTGCTGGGCTCCACGGTAACCAGGACAGGAGGGATTACCCGGGCCCGACCTGCAGGCTTTGGGGAACAGTGCTAAGCTCGGTCTCCACACCTGATTTGATTCATTCTGCTGAGATTGAAATAGGAAATGGTTGCCAGTTAGATGTTCAAAGGACAGGAGGGAGGGGCGCCCGCTGGAATTTAAATTTTAAAGTAAACGCTTTAACCCTTTGGTGCACCTTGCAGGAAAGGAGCGCATCCTCTCCCGTGGGCGCGGGCTTCCATCCCCCTTGCTGGGCTCCATCAAGAGCCTGTCCTCGTTCCCAGCAGCATTCAGGATGAAAGCCCAGGGCAGCCCTTGCTTCCCAGGACAGGGTCCCGGTCCCCATGCTGCCTTGGCTGTGCCCGGGCACCTCACGGCCCATGATTCTCCCAAGCTCCATACGGGAGAGGCCTGGCCCATAGATGCTCTGCAGAAACCCAGCATCCTTGCTGCCTCCCAGCTTTGTGATGTCACACATACTCTTCTCTGATTATAGGGCAGTGGCCATGTCCATGCAGGTCACGTTTCCCTTCCTGGCGGGTGCTTAACCAGCACTTGCTGAAGAACAAGGGCCACTTCCTCCTCCCAGCAGCCATGGGGGGGCGAGGGCAGGTGGTGGGATATGTGGACACAGGTGGGTGACCTGTACACCAGAACACTGTGCAG
The DNA here is from genome assembly GCF_902686445.1 of Sciurus carolinensis. Taxonomy (NCBI): domain Eukaryota; kingdom Metazoa; phylum Chordata; class Mammalia; order Rodentia; family Sciuridae; genus Sciurus; species Sciurus carolinensis. The sequence goes on from NW_025920120.1 coordinate 818,519, forward strand.
AGGGAAGGGACTGGGACCAGGGCCCATGGGGAGCAGGCAGACTCCACCTGCAGGATCCCAAGAGACACAGTTCCTGCCAGGGTGCTGGCAGTGGGCAAGGACCACTGGACAGAAGGCCAGATCTGGACAGAGGAAGAGGAGCAAGGACACGAGCTGAAGGCTTGGCTGGGAGAGTGGAGCAGTGGCCAGCACCCCAGCGCCCCAATCCAGAGATGAACTGGAGGAAGCAGGGGCAGCACCTGAGGCTGGCTCATGGGAACCAGGGGTCAGGTTTTAAATTCTTTGGGCTGGAGGTGACCAGGGACCATCAGGTGGAGAAACCTGGGCAGGGGCGAGTCCCCATGCAGGAGACTGAACCGAGGGCACAATGGGAGCTGCCCCTTTGCTTTAAGAATTAAGAGGTGGAGGGGCGTCTCGCCTGTGTAGGCAGAATCCGCACATAGCTCAGAAACTTCTAGGTCGAAATTTGGTTGGGTTTGGGCTTGGACTTGGTTTGGCCTTATCTTGTGTTTTTGCAGAGCTGGGGGTGGAGCCGGGGCCTCGTGTGTGCCAGACAAGCAGTCTGCCTCTGAGCTGCGCCCCAGGCCTGCCATCCCTCGAAGTGACCAGAAACCCTTTCAAAACAAAAATAATTTAGCTCATTTTCACATTTCCCACAAGTACAGATCCATAACTAGCTCACCCAGTTTGTGGTTCTCCCAAAGTCCAAGGAATGCCTGTGAATCGATATGAGAAAAAGTATTAAGAATATAAATATAATGAAGCACAAGGAACAAAGGAACATGACTGAAATCACAGGTCAGCAGATCATCGGTCAGACGAGCTGCTGTTTTTATAAATGAAGTTTATTGGCACACAACCTGTCTGTTGGTTACTCATTGTCTAAGAGAGGTCACCACATATGGCAGAATTGAGGAGTCCATCAGACCCACCTGGCCCTTTGCATCCAGCACTGTCCCTGGTTCCATCCAAGGCTCACCCATCTTACAGATTGGAAAGCCAGTCCCAGCGAGGTCAAGTGGCTTCCCTGAGGTCACCGTGGCAGAATGCCCCTGCCCACCCTTGCACCTTCTTGCTGCCTGGCTTGTCCTGGGCCCTTTCTCCTGCTCACCAGCACCACCTGGGTCACATCCCACTTTCTGCAGCATGACCTTGACCTGCTTCATGACCTCTCTGTGCCTCAGTGTCTTCCCTCTGATGCACTGGGGAGGTGCCTGCCATGCATGAGTTCTACACAGCCTTGGCTGCTGTCACCCAAGTCCCTGGCACCAAGGTTGTGCCCCACAACCTGGCAGGCTGTTCTCACCCCCGAACCCTGGGAGGCTGGAGCGGTCCAGTATGAACACCAGGCCTAGGTCTTCTAGATCAGCCATAGGATAGAAGAGATGCAGCCTCGACAACATCTCCAGAAGCCAGGCCTCGTCCCTCCCATCCCCTTAATGAGCCCCACTTCCCCAAATTGCAGCTCTCATGAAAATGATCTGCTGGGGCCACAATGTGCCGTCACTGGGCTTGTGCCAACAGCAGATATCTTCTTTCACAGATTTCCAGGCAGCAGCTGCTCCTGCCTTCCCTGGGGACTCTCAGAAACCCTCCCTTCTCCTGGTCTTGGGATTCCAGGTGACACCGGCACCCAGCAGTCAAAGCACCCTCAGGCTCAGTCCCTCAGCTAAGTCTTGGCAGAGTCATGGGGCAGGGCAGACATTCCCCTACAGGTGAAGAAACAGGCTCCAGGAAATGAGCAGACCACCATGGCCAATGTCCCAGGAATGTGCAGGCAGGAAGTGGATCTCCAAAGAATAGCGGCTTTCTCTACGCTGGGGGGATGGCTGAGTGGTGGCCTTCAGGGAGATGGCAGTAGGTTAGGGTGCATTCGACTGTGGTGCCAGACACAAACATCAGCAGGTGTCCTTAATGCAGTGGGGGTTCTCCCCTGGGGGATTGTGGCGAGGTGAGTGTCCCAGTCTGACAGGGACTGTCATGGGACACCAAAGTTAATCCCCTTACACAACCCAGAGGACTGCCCAGGGCTGCCCCTAACTAGCGTGAGGGGAAGGGACATGAACTCATGCCCCTCAGGGACACAGCATGGACATCCTCCCATGGCTCCACCCACAGCCCTTTGGCCAGGACATGGGCACATGGCTGAGCCTAGCTGCAAGGGATGCTGGAAAATGGAGTCATCATGCTGGAGGTGGTAGGTCCTGCCGTCAGAGCCCCTGGTGCTGCAGGATCTGGACAACTCTGGCTACCGCCTGGTGCATTTTCAAGGTGAACCTGACCTTGATTTCCACCTCGTGAGATAGCTTTAGAATTCAGCCATTTAAGCATGTTGGTTCCAAAGGTAGAATGCAGTCGGCCATTCTTAACCCTCTGAGCCCCTGAGCAAAAGTGTCCACAAGAAACCCCAAGGAGTGCATGGAGTAAACACAGAAATGCTTCTCTCACAGTCGAGAGGCCAGAAGTCTGAAGTCGGGGCATCAGCGGGCCAAGGGACCCTCCCTGCCTCTTCAACTCATGGTGGCTCCAGGTGTCCCTTAGCCTGCACCCATACCCTGCCAGCCTCTGGCTCCACCTTCTGTGTCCCTTCAATCTCCCTCTGTCTTTCTCTTAGGAGGGCCCTCCATTGACTTCAGGTCTCCCCCAGATGATGCACAATGATCCCTAGAACTTTGACTTAGGTTCATCCATGGAGACCCTTTTATTCTCCCAATAAGACGATTTTGTGGGTTCCATCTTGGCGGGGTCACTTTGAGCTGCAAGACTCTGCCAGAGTCCCTTTCCCTCACTGAGCATCCTGCAGCAGCCTCCTACTGGCCAGGCCGGAGCTGGTGGCTGAAGGCCCAGTGATCAGCAGAGCTGGGAGGCCCTGCCCTCACAGAGAGCAGTCTGGCTGGGGAGATGGTCAAGGGGTGGGTAATTGGGTCCCGAAAAGGGACATGAAAGTGGCTGTAGATCCCAGAGGAAGGCCAGGGAGGGCTTCCCAGGTGACTTCTAAACCAAGTCCCAGTAAGTCAGTAGAGGCCAAACTGAGGTACAGTTTTGTTGAGGGGCAGCAGGAGTCCCCTGAGATCCAGAGACAGGAGAGAAGCAGTGTCCTGCTGCCGGGCATGCTGCCTCCTGCCCCACACCATGCTGTGCAGGGACGCGCTTCCCCATGCTGGACAGCCCCAGGAGGGAGTCCCTGTGACACATTCTGGTTCTCTGCACCTCCCCATGTGGTGCTCCGTCACCTCAACAGAGAACGTCACCCACCATCTGCCCAGAAAGGCACCTCTTGCTGTCCCTGGCAGACTGGGGAGTCCACGTTTGCAGTATCTGTTCTGCCTTCCCAAGAGGTGCCGCTTCCCACCCCAGGGTGTTGTCATTAGCTGAGGGCAAGGTGGCCTTCAGCCAGGACCACGAGAGCCCAGCACTGGGCAGAGTCTGAGCTGCAGAATTGTAGCTTAACATTTGAGCTTAAACGATCAGTGTGTCAACTCCAGAAAAGTCTTGAACTTGCTGAGCACTCAGTGGGCGTGGAGCCTCCTTTCAGCTATCACTTCTAGTTAGGCAGCAAGAGATGGAAAGTTATTTATTTGCCCCTCGAGCAGGGACTGAGGTCTGGTTCCCGCATCTGAACCAGAGAAAACAGAGGAACCCCTTGCGGCAGTGGCCGTCCCTGTTACCGAAACTTTCTTTGGGCCCTAGAAACCAGGTGGCCCTCCCAACAGCTGGGAGCCTTGCATGGATGTCCCCATGTGACAGATGAGGAAGCAGGCTCAGAGAGGTGATGACCTTGCCCAAGGTCACAGAGCTATCAGTGGAAGGGGACAAGGGACTTCATTATCCCACAATAGAGCTACAGTCAAAGGTAAAGAGCAATGTTATTCAAACAGTCAACAGTGACCGTCCTCATGGGAATTTGGAGGTGGGGAGTGTGTTGTTAAAATTGGAGACCAGGCCTTGCGCATACCTATGAACCCACTGCTTGGGAGGCTGAGGCATTAGCATCGTGAGTTCAAAGTCAGCCTCAGCAACATTCCTGAAAGGGGAAGTACAGATACCATTCCATGAACACATGCAATTAAAGTACAAATTTTATCAAAACAGGATAAAGAAAAGCTCTAATATCTTAAAATACTCTCCTCAGAATGTTTGAGTCAAAAAGTAAAACCATAAAAAAACTTTTCCACTGATGTATAATTATAATGCACTAATTTAAAAATATGGGAAAATTAAAAATAGAAAAATGGTAACATGCAATAAGTAAGCACTGAAGTCAGGTATAGTGATGCACATCTGTAATCTCAGCTATTCAGAAGGCTGAGACAGGCAGGTTATGAGTTCAAGGTCAGTTTGTGTGACATAAATGAGGCCACATCTCAGAAAATAAATAAGCACTGTAATGGCTGAATCTCTAAAAGGAAAATTCAGAAACCACCCATGCTTCTGATAGTAGCTAAAGATATGCCTAGAGGAAAATTCATAGCCCCTTAAAAATCTACTGCATTAACACTAAGAATTCCAGTTCCATCTTCTCTTTGTTTTTTATTGCCACAATAATTTGCTTTAAAAATCACAACTTGGTAGTTTAAGACAATGTATATTTAGTCAGGACCATGGAGGTGGGTGGAAGGTCTCAGCTTGGTCATTCACACTTCTGTCTTCAGCTTCCAGCAGCTTCGCATGGCCCCTGGATCCTTCCCATCTCAGGGATGCCTCCATGGCTGACTGTCTTACCCAGTCCACACCTGTCACCTGGAGGAGCAGCTCCCTCTCCTGTTCCCCTGACCCCTTCCTCCTAGTTACTGCCTGTTGGCCCTTCAGGTCTCAAGCCCACTCAGAATGGTCTCTACTGGACCCCCTGACCTGGTGCTCTTCCTCTGGACTCTGCTGGGTCTGGCACCACCAGGCTCCTCCTCACTACACTATGGCCTCTGTGGACTCTTACCCACTGTCAGCTCTTGGAGGGCAGCGGCTGTGTCTTATCTAGGCTGGCCTCTGGGTAGCCCCTCCCCTGACCCCTTGAGATTGACATTCAGAGGCTTTTCATCACCAAAACCAGGGAGATTCTGGTTGAGAGTGAGTGAGGCCTCCCCCACGACTTGGCCTCTGACTGGGAACATGCGCATTGGGAGGTGACCCAGGTGGCACCTCTCAAGTCCCTGGGGTGTGAGTGGATCCTGACGATAATTCCCTCTGGCAGAAGGCTGTCTGGTCCACTCTGCTTGGTTATTGCAACCGGTGGCCCTGGAATTCCCTGCAGGTTCGAGTCCCTCTTGCAGGCAGGAAGTGCCCCGCCCATCTGAGAGCAAGGGGAACAAGGTCAGCCTGCCCAGGCCAGGTGGCAACTGCGGGCAGCCATGTCCTCCTGCCCACTCACCTCCCAGGCCCCAGCCTGCTCAGGTTGACTGCGGGCTGGACACGGTACTCACCCCAGCTTGAGGGTTGCCCCTGGGTTCTGTGATGGCTGGATCTGGTTCATTCCAATCCCCTGGTCTCCCTCGTTCCAAACCCTGTTTTCCCTGGGGAAACCTTTGAACTGAGAAATCTGATTTTTGGATCTAGCCTCATTTCTCTGCATTCTGGCTCCTCTCCAATTCCCTGGGCCCAGCTGTCCCCGCTCTGGAGTGCTAAATCAGGGAGGGCCCCCTGCCTCTCCTGGCCCCACAGCGTTGGCCGCCTAGCTGTCTTGTTTCTGGGGGGAGGTGGGAACATCAACTCCTCCTCATTCCAGCTCCCAGAAGCCTGACTGAACCTCTAGGTGTCTGGAAAGAAGCCCCAATTCCACAGTCTCTCCTCTTGCTTTGGGCAGGCTGCCCAGGGCCTGCACCCACCCCTCCACTGCCCACACCTCTGGATCACAGCTGTGTTCCCAGTGCAGGGGGTCCTGAGATGGGGCACAGCTGGCATTTGTAATTTCTGATTTGATCCCAGGTACTTTGGTCACATCTCCTTTAAGAATCTCGGCTTCTAGAGCCAAAGCCAGCAGCCCCTCAAGACAAGGTCACCCCTAAGCACCCCAAGTCCCCAGGGGTGAGAGATCAAGCTCTGCCCTTGCACCAGAAACACAGGCCGGAGACCCCCCTGTCTGGATTCTGCTCTCTGGGTTCCCGTGAATCTGCACCTGCCTCCTGACAGGAACGAGACCGACCCTCCCAGGGCCACTACCAAACCCCGGGGACATATGCTGAGGTCCATGGGAGGCATTTGAACCCCTTGTCCCTCAGACTTGCTGATTGCTGTCCAGCACCAGGCTGGCGAGGCCAGGCTAAAGGTCGAGCCCTGTGGACTCCTCTGCAGAGCAGCTGTGACACTGTGGTCGGGGCAGGGACAGAGCCGTGCACCAGGAAGGAGGGGCAAGGAAGCTGTGAGAGAACACTCTGACTGAAGGGGAGACACACTCCCTGCAGTGGGCACTGCTGGGAACCAGTGGGAGCCTGTGCCAGCTGGTAGCTGTGGCCACTCCAGCCCCTTCTCTGTCACCTACCCCTGCTGGACCTGCAGGGGAGGAAAGCGGCCAGGTAGGGGCCACACCCACGGCACTGTGAGGCCCCTTCTGAGGTCCCATGCCATGTGCCAGGCCACACAGCCACAGTGTCCTCAGACCAGCCTCCCAATGCGGGGACGCTGGCATGTGGCTGCCTGGGGTTTTAGATGAATCCACTCCTGTGTGACAATCAGTGAGGGGACACAGGTTGACTAATAAGCAAAGCTTTTACCCCAAACTGGGTCTGGGAAAGGAGAGTGGCAGCGGCAGACAGTGGCCAGGTGTGGGCACGACGTGACCAGAATAGGAAGACCCAAGAGCTGCAGGCCCCAGGGGCCCTGTGCCGTGCTGGTCTCTGGAGCAGGGTCCCCATGGGCAGCAGGCTGGAGCCCTGGCCACAGCACCATGGCCAAAGGGAAGCCTTCAAATTCAGTTCCTGTCTCTGAGGGGGACAGAGGGCATGGGCTTCCTGGGAGTGGAAAGAGGCAGCCGCCGTCTGGCCAGAGGCAGAGGGTGTGGCCCTTTGGGACGCTTGGTGTCCAGCTGGCATGGACTGTGGGGGAGCCCTGCAGAGCCTCCCATCCCAGCTGAGAACAGGGTTCTGTCTCCAAGCTCCTCCTGACCATGGCCGTGCAGCCCAGGACAGGTGGGCTGCTGCCCCAGGAGGGCCAGAACCCTCCCCACACCAGGACATTGGAGGCCTGAGCACTGCCCTCTGACAACCTGACCCCAGTGCTACTGCTGACCAGTCCTGCAACTTGGGAGAGTCTGACTGTCCCCTGCCTCAGTTTTCTCTTACCTAAAACAGGGAGGGGGACACAGCCATCTCAGGGTAGTCATTGTGGCCCAGGCCAGAGGCTGTGACTCTCTGAGCTGGGTTCCCATGGGCAGGGTGGACTCAGGAGGCCAAAATGAGGTGTACAAAGCCTCCCACATGCCGTCCCTGGGCGAGCTCACTGCCCTTGCCTGCTCCACCCCAATCTCACCTCCCCATCTCTGCTGAGCAGGTGACATCCTTGCCCACCACAGGTTAACCAGTCACACTCCACACCCTTCCGGTTGGCCTCCTCTCTTCCCATACTCACTTCCAGTGAGGCAGCAGAAACCCAGAGTGGCCACACAGCTTGTCCAGCCAAAAATGGAGCCAGGCTGGGGTCGGCACCATCCGCCCTTGCTTCATAGCCCTCCACCGGCAGTATTGGCCTGTGCCTCCTTGCAAAAGCACCGGAGAGGCCCCTGCAGCCCCCAGCCATGGACAGCCGGTGGCCAGGAGCCCTCCCTTTTCCAGGGGGAGCAGTGCTTGGGTTTTTCACAGGCGCTTATGAGGCATTGGCAGAGAAAAAGATCTGCCTGGATCTTTGACCTGCCTGGTGCCAGGCTGTCTCCGGGACACAGTCCTGGAAGCAGTGTGTGTCCTGCCTGACAGTGGGAGGGGTGGCCATGCGGCCTGGCCACCAGGGGAGATGGTGGCTCTGTCTCTGAAGGCCAGGACAGCTTGTCCAGGATGGTGGTCACCGTGGAGTGGGGACCTTGGACAGGTACAGCAGGGACCTCAGGGCCAGCATGGCATGGGTGGCTCTGCTGACTGACTGCTGATCAACAGCTCCAGGGGTGCTGTTTTCCCCCCATTTTACTGCTGAGGAAACAGGGGTCCCCAGGGTGACAGGGCCAGGGAGATGTGCCTGGCATCCTCCAACATCAGCCCTCAAACCCAGCACATCCCGTGGACCAGGGCCTGGTGGGAGCCCAGGCGCCACTCATCCAGCAGGCTAGACATGCCCGGGGCCACACCAGGCCCTGCCTGGGAGCCCATGGAGGCAGAGAACTGTTCAGGTGACCACAGAGGGCAGGGAATCCTAAGCCTGTGGCTAGGGACATGAGTGTGTGTCTGTGTGTGTGGGAGGGGCCAGGAGGCCGGGTCCACGTGTTCTGTGGTCACCCTGAGCTACAGTCGGGGGGCTCAGCCCGGGGTCCCTCCCCAGCAGCTCCAGTGTAGAGGTAGTGTAGACGCCCGCAGCCTGGTCACCCAGGAAGGTGATGGGACGTCCACCTTCATCCTGGACAAGCCCATCCATCAGCTCCCTCAGCAAGGACATCGTGGGATCTTGGAGTGACTCACTGTGCAGAGAGGCCTCTGGGGACGAGGCCCCAGGTCACCACTGACAGATGGTCATGAGTGGCCCCTGAGAAATGCCACAGCCGTATTTGGACTCAGGTGAGTCCAGTGTCTGGGGCGAGGTCAGGCTGGGGGTTCACTCGGGTGGCCTAGCCTGTTTCCCAACCTGCCGTGGGGTGGCATCTCCCTCACCCTAGGAGGACACTGGGCACCTTGTGCTCCCTTCACAGGGAGGGACGGGATGAACCCAGTCCACCAGCACCACCACCTTGGGAGGCAGATAGTGGTGTTCTCCCTTGTCCCAGACAGGAATCGGGGCACAGAGAGGTGCTGCAGTGTGCCCAAGATCACACAGCTCCACAGCTGCAGGATGGGGATCAGATCCTGAGAAGTCGCTCCAGAGCCCTCACCCTGGACCCCAGCACAGTGACACTGGAGTGGCATCATATGCCCATGAGTGCTCCCAGGGACCCCAGCAGGAGCCCCTGTCTGTCCCTCTGCTCATGGACATCAGAGCCCATCAAGAAATGTGACTCAGTTGGACACTGTGGCACAGGCCTGTAATCTCATTGATTCAGGAGGCCTAGGCAGGAGGATGGAAATTTTGAGGCCAGCCTCAGAACTTAGCAAGACCCTGTCTCGAAATAAAAAACAAAAAGGCCGAAGGTGTGACTCAAATCTAGGCACCATGGAGCTTAGTCCCCGGTAAAAGAGCTCATCACTCTCTGAAGCACCTAATCAGCTCCCGCAGGTGGAAGCCAGGCTCCAGGTTCTGAAAAGTGTGAGCTGGCCAGAGGAGCCAGGTCAGATTAGTGAGGAAGGACTTGAGTCCATGTCCTCTTTCCTGTTATGGGGCGCAACTTAATAACAGACTGATCACCACTGAAAAGTCCAAATTTGAGAGTCTTTATTAAGCCGGCCAGCTGACTGTCTCACACAATGCCCCAAAAATGGCTGTTGGGAGAACAGCCCCAACCACAGGGTTGTAGGGTTTCTTATACCAAAAATCACATTAATCATGAGTGTCTGTTGCTATGATACAAACTAACATAATGAGATCATTGACAGAGGGGGAAGTGGGTCAAACTGACCCTTACCTAGGTACAAACTAAAGAATGGTTGCTACAAACTAACATCATGAGATCATCGACAGATGGGGAAGTGGGTCAAACTGACCCTTACCTAGGTACAAACTAAAGAATGGTTGCTAACATCCACACAATTACAGTTTACATGGTACATTGGTTAAGCACAATAGAGATCAAAGGAGAGCAATTTTTACTACATAGGAGTTGCCATTGTATATTATTAAACATGTCACGTTAAGTAACTGATGATGGGTACAGAGGCGGGGTGTTCCCATGGGAGAAACTTATTTTTTTCTCATAACATGGAGTCTCAGAGCAAAATGGAGTGTGTTCAGTCATTTCCCTTAGAGTCTGGCCTACAACATTCTCATGGAGTCAGGTCTGTCAGCCCATCACATTGACCAAATGTGAACATGGAAGAACATGCACAGGAGCACCAGTCTTTGGGGGCTCCTCCCACCAAGTGCCACAGGGAAACCCAGCCACTCCCACCTTGGCCTGGGCCTGCCCTGGCCCCTGCCTCTGAGTGCCCCTTCCCACTGCCCATCTTCTGAAGAGTGGCCATGGTTGACTTGGTCAGTGAACATTGAAAGCCCCCAGGTGTGGGGTGCAGCAGGTCCCTGTCCCCTCCCAGTGCAGGAGGAGGACATCAAGCAAGTAAGGTCTATGTCCGGTCAGGCTGAGGTGCCAGAAGCTGGAGCAAGACCCAGGACAGCCTCGCTGATGTGGAGACAGCAGGGACACCCATGTCACTGTGTCCTGTGAGGACAAAGGGAGCCGTCTGCACGGTGTCTGCACACAGTAGGTGCTTGATAAACACAGCCTCCGTGGTGGGGCTGTTGTCACCATTCCTTGTTCTCCAGTCCAGCGATGCTGGAGCAGGCTCCGGGCCAGCTGGGAAGCACCAGTCTAGACAGCGAAGGTGGCGGCTCTGAGGCTCCTGGGAGCCCTGCAGGCCCCTGCCGCTTGCTCCTGCTCATATCTGTTTGCCTCTCAAGGGGGGCTGGTGGTCTCTTGCCTGGGGAGGTGCAGCCAGCCCTCCTGGGTGCCACATCCCTGGCCCCGGGTTCGGCCGTCCATTCCCCTCCGTGTCCCTCGTCAGGTGCTGCAGCAGCAGAGAAGGTTTGCCGGCGAGCTTGGGGCCCAGCCGGCAACCTGGGGAACCCTGGGCAGTTTCTCATTTCCCCTTGAGTGGTTTCAAGGCCCAGTTCACTGGCCACAGAGGCACTGAGGATGGAGGCCAGGCCCTGAGGAGGCAGGAGAGGGGACCAAGACCCCACCCACCCTGCCCCACCAGGAAAAGCAGTAAACACCCAGGAAGAGCTGGGGCAGGGGGCTGGCTGTGGCATGCTGGCCTGGCCCTGGCGGGGAAGCAGGGGGGAGCTGTCACCAAATGGGAATATGCAGCCCACAGACCACAGCCCACGGGGGATGTTCATCTTGGAAACCGAGCAGTGAACTGCATGGACACCCTGCTCGGCTCTGTGTCTTTTAAAGCAGAAATCTGTCCTGGGCTCAGTTCCTGAAAATGTGGGCACCTCGTCCTGCTCTGGGGCTCCTTTGTCCCTCTGGGATACTCCCAGGTCCCTGCAGGTGTCTGGTCACCTTCCACTTGGGGCTGTGGGAGACCTGGAACCTCCCTTGCCTGGATTATCCAAGACAATGCCTGCCTGTAATGTGGGGGGACTTGTGACCATTTACCAGGTGTTGAAACGGAGGCTCAGAGAGGTCAGATTCAGGTTCTCGGCTGCCATCCTGTCAGATCACAAAACCGATGCCCTTTCCGGAAGGTTCTCTGATGGGCTGTGGCAGCTATGACAGCAGAGGCTGACCTTTGGGCTTTCCGGCCCCCTTGCTGTCTGTCAGCACCAGGGGCCAGGAGAGGTCCTGCCAGGCCTTCCTGGTCCAGCCTGCAGGGACCCCTGGATGCTGCCCTCCCCTCCCAGGGCCCCTGGGCCTGACAGGGGCCTTCCAGCCTGGGCTTCACCAAGCCTGGCCTCTCGGAACCTGGAGATGTCAAAGAGTCTGAGACTCTGCAGAACCCGCCTTTCTCCCTCCGCCCCTGCTGGTGACAATCTTCAGAAGCAGCACTACAGTCACTTCTGTACGTTTTGGTGCTGGGATTGAACCCAGGGCCTCCCACGTGCTCTACCACTGAGCTGCACCCCACCTGATTTTCAGGACAATCCTGCTGTCCACTCTGCTCCAGCCACTGGGGCCACCTGGCTGTCCATCCCACACCCAGCTGGTCGCAGACTCAGGAGTGGCCTTACTGGTCACTCTACTGAGGATTTCTGCCCCTTGGCTTCTCCCAGTCTCACTAAAGGCAGGGTCAGCAGGTGTCGCACCTGCACCCTGGACACAGCAATGTCCCCGCTGTCCTGGCTCCCTGGCCCCCATCTTCCTAGCATGCACCAGGGACCTCTGACGTGCTTTGTACTTCTTTGTTTATTGTCCATTCCTCCCTCCCCAGCTGGAACACTCCGTGTGGGCGGGTGTGCTGGCCAAGGCACAGACTTGGAGTAGACAGAGACCGCACTCCCGCCCTGGGCCCCCAGAGCCCTGTGAGGGGAGCTTTCTCACCCCACTTCACAGAGGAGAGAGGAGGCTCACGGGCCCTGTGCCCCAAGTGTCTGTGACAGTGGCCCCCAGGGCCACCGGCATGATAGGACCATTCTCCAGGAAGGAGGGATAGCTGGAGCTTGGCAGGATGAGAGGGAAAAAGTCCAGCCAGAAGCTGGGCACTTGGCTGGACCACTGGCTGGGTCCCAGTGAGCAGTGAGCTTTGTTAGAATGTGTCTGCGAGTGCCTGCCTTCTCTCTGATGGCTGACTGATTGGCACTCACAAATTACCCAGCCGAAAGTGTCAAGTCTGACCCCTGAGTAACATCCTTGGCAAGCCTGAGATTTGCTAGCACTTTGTCATCTAATTACTACAAATCCCCTGAAAATTCACTGACTGGTGAATTTTAATGTGGGGCAATTTCAATGTGATGCATGACCCAGATGGTTCCTGCGTTCTTCACCTCTCTCTCTCCCTCTCTCCCTCTCTCCACCCCTTTGCACTTTTCTCTCTCTCTCTTTTGTAATCTCACAAACTTCTGAGTGAACTGTAACAGAGCCCGGCAGAGCCATGACCAAGTCCCCGCCATCCATCTGACCCTTGCTAGGCCGAGTTCGTGTCCCTACCCAAAACTGAATGATGTCCCCAACCAGCATTACAAGCAGAGCAGCCACCTCCTGCAGGACCCACCTGGTGGGGGGTCACTGTCCATGGGCAGCGGGCTGGTGACCATCTGCAAGGTCAGAGACACCAGCAGCCTCTTGGGAGGAGCGAATGCCTGACTCCTTGGCACCCCAGGCCCTCGGAGGAGGGTGCCCCATCCTCTGGTGCCCAGAGCTGAGATGACCCTGCAACCCGCCCCCTCTGACCCCAGGGAGTACGCTGGGTTTCCCTGGCCACATGCTGCATGGACCCAGCTGCAGAATCAACTTGGCCTTCCACCCAGAGCGAGGCAGATGTCTGGGGGTCTGCAATTCCCCATGGGCACAGAATGATCGCCAAGCCCCACGTGGGAAGGGGCCCGGGAGAAAGAAACGTGGGTCCCCCTCTCCTCACAGCCACCCAGGCCACGTGGGGTGGGACAGTTTTCCAGTCTTCATTTTTCACCTATTGTGTGTAACAAATATATATAGACATACGGCCTTTTAAACTGTGTGCCCGGAACCGCCCTCCAGAGGGCCTTTCCTCCTGGATGGGAGGGACCACAGTGTTCCTGCCAATGACCTGGGAGAGGGATGGACCTGCCGCCCCGCCCACCGCCCATGCAGGGAACCAGGTCAGCCTTTCAGCCTGTCTCTGCCTGCGTGTATACGCGGCTGATGAAATATTCTGCTCGGCCCTTCTTCTCCTGGGACTCCCCATCTTTTGGGAAACAAGTTTGTATGACAGCGACCACCAGGGAGCACAGGCAGGGGTGGTGCTGTCTCCTGGCTCCCTTTATTCCCATCCCTCACAGGTTTTGATGCCAGCATGGCTGCAGAGCAAGGGCTCAGGCTTCCCTGGGCTCTAGCCAAGGCCCGGTGGTCCCCAGAGGCCTTGAGAGGGAGGGTCCTACCCGGGTCCTGGCCCATGCTCCCTGGCAACACCCCTGGGGCCACCAGACCTGCACAGAGGCCCATTCCACCCTTCTGCAGAGCAGGCTCTGTCTGCACCAAGAGAACCCAGAGGACTGGAGGTGGGTGCGTCCTCTGTCCTGGATGCTCAGAGGTGGGTCTGGACAGAACCTGGATGAGGGCCAGGCAAAGGCTTCAGGGAAATGACCCTCTGCCCAGGTCGAGCCTGCACGGCTGGGTCCCTCTGTGCAGTGTCCCTAGTCCATACAAGCTGGCAGCAGCACCGCCCCAGGGGACAGCATCTACCAGCACCCTGGGGCCAGGGCACACCCTTCCTCACTCTCGATCATCCATTCCAATGTGGACCGAGCGCCTGGCACCCGTGACCAGGACAGGCTGCCCAGACCCCATGGGGTCTCATGGGGAATGGACTCCAAACAGCAGGCAGGAGCAGGGTCAGTGGGAGGGTCGAGCCTGAGCAGATGGTACCCCCTGGGTGGGTGACAGGAGGCCAAGACTTGAAGACTAGGAAGGTCCCACCCACAGTTGTGGTGGACAGAGCGGGGACAAGGCATTCCAAGGTCCAGAGCAGGGTCTGTGGCCCTCGAGTTGGCCAGGGTTCCCAGAACTCCCAGCTCACCATCATGAGTGGCCTGCAGAGGCGTTAGCTGCGCAGAGGCAACGAGGAAGGGCTCACTGTCCCTTCAAACAGGAAATGAAACCAGGCCACAGCATCGTGTGGGGGCGGGGTGGACAGGGTGAGATAGCTGGTTGTTTCTAGGCCCCCAGCTGGGTTACCTTCCATTTGCTTTCCCAGCCCCCTGCCCCTGACCCCAGTCTAAGCAGAAATCTGTGAGGAGTCTTCCAGGAAAGTGTTTGTTCTTTTAATCAAAAAAGTGAAGGAAGCTGCAGGTCCTCTCCGCTTCCCCTTTCTTTTGCCATTAACTCGGATGTGATGTCTGGAGCTTCAGCAGTCATTTTTCTACCTTGAGGGAAAGTCCAAGAGAATCATAAAGACATAGGAGTTGCTGAATCCACAGCAGCCACCTCCCTCCAGATCTTCATTATATAAGAACTACAACCCCATTTGTTTAAGACATGTGGACTTTTCTGTTACATGTTCTCAAAAGCATTTCTTGAATTGCTACATGGAGTAAGGTTTGGGGGCTGAAAATGGCTGAATATCAATATGGGTGACTCTGAATTCAAAACAGAAGCCTTAAGATTCCAAGATGAAAGTGGTCCTTTGATGGTAAATTGAACCTACATGGACATATAAGCTATAAATGGCCTGAGACCCCATCTGTCCTAGAATTAAGGCCTGAAATGCATGCTGTGCAAAGTGTTCCAGGGCCACTTGGGACTCTGGCTCTGAGTCCCATGTCTGGGCATCCCCCATCCTGCCTGTTGATCTAATGCCACTGAGCTCATGGGAAGCCTGATGCCCACACAGGGGCCACCCCAAACCCATTCACCACTATGGCAGCATCAAGGCTGAACCCAGCTCCCTTCCTGTTCCTGAGCCAGGAGGACCTGCAGTCAGTGAACATTTGCTGGGTGGACAGCTGTGTGTGGTCCCGCTACTGATGGACAGCAAGGCAGCAGCCCCAGGAAGCAGCTAGAACCTCCTGGCTGCCATCTCCTCTGCCGCTGCCCAGCTAGGTCATTCTGCCCCTGGAAGATTCCAGGTGTGGTGTGAGTGTTCAAGATCAAACCCGAGTCAGCATTAGAGACAGTGAGAGGTGTGGAGACCCCAGGCGTGGACTTGGCTGGCTTCCTGGCCTGGGCTGGAGAAGCCTGGGTCCCAGCCCTGAGGGATCCACCTCCCCTCCTAAGGCAAAGGGAGAGCTGGCATCCACATGTTCACCCCTGAGAACTGGATTCGGGTGTAAGGGAAAGAGAGAAGCAAGGGAAGTATATCTTGAGTAGGAACTCAGGCACGAAGGATCCCCAGAGGGATATCCCTCATGTTGCTCCCAGCAGCCTCAAGGCTGGGAACAACCCCACTATCCAGGGAGACTGGAGAAACAGGTGGAGCAATTGCTGGGCTCCTGACACTGCTTGGCCACAGAGGGAAGCCCCTGCCAACCGCGAGGCAGGGACAGACACACTCTTGGGCACCCACGGAGGGAAAGAGCCAGGGCCAAAAACACTGAGTGCCCCTCCCAGGGGAGACCGAGGGGAGAGGTGGCCAGTTTGGGGTGGAGCACTCCCTGGTGATCTGAGTGACTGGCTCTAGGGTGCTCCTGGGTAGGAATTCATCCCAATGTGCACCTTAGCCAAGTGCTACCTCCGCCTAAAACCGAAAGGACATGACACATGCTTCTGGGTGAATCTGCTTTTGAAACCTGTCATCATTCCTCCTGAGCCTGGCCGCTCCTGAGGTCCCCTGGGATGTGCTTAAAACAGCCCCGGCCATACCCCACCCCCAAGAGGCTCCGGAAGCCCCGCCTGGGACATGGGCCTTCTGAGGGCCACCAGGGCTGGGGCTGCTGTTCCAGTGAGCAAGCCACAGCTCTCTGTGAGCCACAGTCGAGGCCTGGGCCTTGAGCACCCCCAACACCAGGCCTTCACTCTTCTTTGTTCAGGGAGACAAGACTCCAGAAATGGTTCAGTGTTGGGATCGTCTCTAGCTCTAAGAAATGTCAAGAAAAAAGTTGGCATAGACCTCGTTCAGGGAAGAAAAGGCTTTCTGGAGAAGCTGGACCTCAAGCTTAAGCAAGTGGAGAGGGGAAGGATAAGCAATCTGGTGTGGAAGGGCATGAACGGAGACTCAGAGGCAAGTGGGCTTAGGGGTGTGAAGGGTGCTAGCAATCTCTCAGGGCCCAGCCCAGCTCAGTCAGGACCCCCTCCTGGACTGTCCACTGCCTCCTCCCTGCCTCACACAACCTCTTTACATCACTCAGCTGACCAGTTGACCCTCTGCATGTCTGACTTCCTGTGCAACCTTAAGCTCCTCCATTATCATGATTGACATCACTAGACCACACAATGTCAGCCCAGTTTCTGGGGTGGACAGAGGCCCCGGGGCTCCTCTGCCTCTGCACCTGCTCCCTTCCTCGCTGGCTTCTAAGTGACCAGTAGGAAGCACTGGCTAGCAGAAGACCCAGTGTCTGGGGAGGAAGCAGCTGGGTGTGGCCACTGCCCCGTGACCCATGGCAGTGCACCCTGGGCCCGCAGATTCCCTCACTTGAGGCCAGGGCTACTGACCACCCATTTGCACAGTGACAATGCATCTCAAATTTTTTTTGACTCTTTGGTGAGGGGGCTTTTCATATTTCTTTTCCTAATCTGTTTCCTCCATGAATCTAGTACCACAGAGACCCAGGGGACCTGTTGCGTCGTGTTTATGCTTGTGCTTCACACACAACAAGAGTGACACGGGCCTCCTGTCCTAGGAGGCAGCCTTCGCCCCTTGCAGGGGTGTCACGGATCCCGCAGAGAAGGCCTGAGCTCCAGGTGCTGGGACGCCTGCCTCCTGGCCTCTCCCAGGCAGAGGGAGGCCCAGTGCTTGACTCTTCTCCCCAGGGTCTCCCGACTAGCATTCTCATTCCCTTATTGAACCCTCAACTACTTTTTCTTCCTGGTGGAGCTTCAGCGACTGTGCCTAGACCACAGTACAGGAATGTTCTGGAATGTTCTGGAAGTGAGGAGAGTTGGGAGTCATCCTTAGAGCCCCACACGGATGGCCCCTCTCAAGGCTGGCCGCCCTGCAGTCCTGGAGCCCAGCTGTGAGGGCCATGGCTCCCCTGGGCAGGGAAACCTGTCGGATTCCATTCCTTCCAGGGCCCACTCTGGATGTGTGCCTTCCCTGTGGCCCCTGAGGGTGGTTCTCGGCATCTTTTCCTCACGGGGAACCTCTGCTCTCATGCTGGACTCCTAGTCTTGACAAGGTCACCAGCTCACTCTGATGACTGGGAAGCCCTTCGCTGCCCACAAGCCATCATCTGCCTCTCTTCTGGTCCTACCAGCCTCTCTGTTTTCTCTCTGTAATCAGCCCACTAATGGGCGCCCCTGAAACCAAAGGTCCACTCACTGGATTTGCTGGGGCCTTGGAGCGGTTGGGAGCTTCCTGGGGTGACAGCGGGAGAGGGCGCCCCCTGGTGGCCACGCTCAGCCTCGCCCCCAGGACACAGCAATTCGCTCTGGCCCAGCCTTGCACACTCTTCTCAGCCAGGGCCGGCCTTGCAGGCAGTTAGGGGTGCGCAGCTTTAGCAGGCAGTTCCCCGGGGTGCCCAGCACCTCGGTTACTTGAGAGAACCCTTGGCCAGCCCGTCCCTGTCCTAGTGACCAGCCCCATGCAAGACTCCCCTGAGTTCCACAAAGCAACTTTTTTCATATTTTTCCACGTCTCCCCTGCTGATCTTATGACCATGAGGGGTGGACATGCCTCATCTACTTCTCAGCAGCCTGACCCAGCCATATTCCCTGCCCAGTGGCTGTGCTGACCTCATCCCACAAGCAACCCCACCACGCTCTGGGTGGGGCTGGATGCTCCCAGCCCCCCGCAATCCCTCCAGGGAGTCACAGCCCAGCCAGTCACTGACACTCGGGACCCTTGAGGGTCTTAAAATACTAAGGTTCTTGCAGGATTTTCAACTATGTGGGTCATACCTGCCAGTACGTGCTGTTTTAGAAATTAAAACAGATGTTGGAGAATATTACATTTATCTTAAAAGCAACAGTTAAAAACTCATAATATAGTGACATATTTAATGGAATCTAATAACGTTTTTCCTAAAATAAAAATATCAAAATTCAATGAGAAGGATTGTGTTACTTTACGTTTCTGCACATCGCTGTAATATCTGGCTTAGTAGAAAATGCCCAGTTCTCAGACGCACTTCCATATGCTATTGGATGCAGTCTGTCACTCTGGTTGAGGGAAATCTGGAAATGCAATAATCACAGGACAGGGCAGGGGAGGACCCTGCGGGTCTCCAAAAGGGTCTGAAGACCCCGGGGGTCCCAGAACACCACATGGGGATCTGGGTCTCCGAGAGAAGCAGAGAACAGGGGCCGCACCTGTCCTGGTTAACGACTGCTCTGGTTGGCAGGAAAGCCAGTGTCCATCTGGGAAGAGAGCCATCCTCAGACACAGGGGTGTGCATGGACATCACCCATGGGCTCACCAAACCTGCAAATATCGCCTGTCCCAGACATCCAAGACTGCATCTTGCAAGAGCTGATCCCATGGATGCAAATTCATGCCAGAGCTAATTAATAAGGAGAGCAGCAGCCACGATTTGGGGGCAGACTGGGGGGAGGCTTTATGCTGAGTGAGACTCTGCAGCCCACTTCACACCCGTTATCTAGGACCCTCCTCTGAGGAGTCCGCCATGCTGTCATCATCTCTATTTTAGAGACAGTGAAACTGGGACCCAGAGAGGCAGAATCACTGTTTACTAATTCATATAATTTTCCCTACAGCCTTCAATACATTGACTGTGCCCATTTTACAGAAGAAGAAATTCCAGCAACTCCAGAGGCTGAGGCAGGAGGATCTGGAGTTCAAGACCAACCTCAGCCACTTAGCAAGGCCCTAAGCAACTTAGCAAGACCCTGTCTCAAAATTTAGAGAGAGAGGTTAACGAACATGCCTAAGGCCACGCCATACATGTAGTATTGGGTGAGGATCAAATAGCTGTCTGTGCACACTTTTTAAATCATGGTATCTGCATGAAAAAGTCTGGAAAAATGGATACCAAACCCCATTAGCAGTGGTTACTTGCCAAGTTGAGAAGACAGCTATATCTGGCCTTGGTGACCGGTTTATTGTAAAGTTGAAATTTTAAATCAAAAAAATAAAATAAATTTAAAAAAAAAATCTTTGCTTGCCAACCTGTGGAACAGGTTCTGGACATATATGTGTGAAGTGGGAGGGAAAGAAACTTCCAGAAAGCCACAGGAGGGGTGGGGGAGCCAGCATTCCCTGGGCATAGCAGGCTGGAGAGCCAGGTGGTGCTGGCGTGGCAGGTAGCTGCCTCTGTCCCAGGATCCTCCAGGTGAGCACTGACAGGTGGGGGCCTTAGGGGCACCCCCCAAAATGCTCTGCAGGTGCATCCAGTCCTGGAGCCACTGGGGTCCTTGTTCGGTCCTCCTGGCACTACCCAGCGAGTGTGAACACCCCGCCCCAGCCCCCTGAGTTCACAGGACGGGAGATTCTCATTTTCACCCAGGGGACAGCCTGTCTGTTGGTGGCTGGGAGTCTCCTTCTATTTTTTTTCCTGAATGATAATTCTCCCCCCATTTTTTTTTTTTGTAGCCAAAAATCACCCAGGCAGAAAATTATGCAGTGAAAGGGAAGGGAAGATAATTTCCGCGGGTTGCAACATTCTCACTTGTCATCCATCGGCAGGAGAAGCAGAGAGGTGGCGTGAGGTGCAGGTAGGGAAAGAGCGGACTCAGATCCATCACTGTCCCCTGCCTCCCTGGGGGGCCATGAGGGCAGAGGAGGCCTGGGTCGTCCCATGGGGGACTTTTCCACTCCCTGCTCGGGGGCCTCAGATTCCCCTCCCAGAGCTCCCTCCTCTGGTGCTGCCTGCAGCCCCCACACCCTGGCCCAGGACAGAACAGACGGGAATAGGCTGCAGAGCTGGGCCAGGACAGTGGGAGATGCAGGAGCAGCCTCAGTGGTCACCAAGGCAGAGGAGGCCTGCGGACCAGTGGTCCGAGCAAGCCCAGGTCCTGATCCCTGTGCAGCACCCAGTGGGACAAGGGCAGCTCACAAGTGGCCTCCCGTCCAGGCCTCTTCCCCATCTGCACAAAGCAGGTGCTGTCTCCTCATCAGGCTGCTGGGAGGATTAGAGGTTCCTCGGGTGACCTGCCCAGGAGGGGACCCCAGGTGCTCCATGCTTTTTCCACTCAGGGCTCCATGTCAACACTTTGGGGGGTTTTGCAGCCAGGTGGTCTTCGAGGCAGCCCCCCATTGCAGCAGAGTTGAGTAAACCAATGGTGTTGCCTGTGCCCACAACGTTGATTTACAAAGACGAGTGGTGGGTGGGATTTAGCCAGTGTGTGGACCACTGGTCTAACGGAGCCATAGCATGTGCACCCACATCCACACTCTGGGAGGCCAGCCTCATCCCTCTGGGTGCTTCAGCATTGGACTCTGGGAAAGGAGCGAAGCAGAAATGGGGCGGGAAGAAGGGGTGCCGTCTGCAGGAGCTGAGCCCAGAGAAGGTCTGAGTGGCATCAATACTTGGGGACCACACAGACTGGAGGTGAGACATGACCCTGCCAGGGTCTAGTCATGGGGCGCCAGCATGTTCTATGAACTCTCTGAGCCTCGGTTTTCTTGTCTATGAAATGGGGATGAAAATGGCACTTTCTCATCTGCTTTTTGTGAAGGTGACATGAAATGGCAGGTATGACGCCATTAGCCTGTGGCACTTGGCCCCCGTTAAGAGATTACTCACTATTGTCATTATTGGGGTTGATAGTTTCACTCAAACTCCTATCACTTGTCAACAGGGTGCAGTCCTCTGTCACGAGGAGAGGCTTCCCAGCTTTGCTTTTTGTCACGGGTGGGAGACGCATTAGGCAGAGAGACCTGGTGAGCCGTATGCTTCTCTTCCTGCTGCTGTACCACACAACCATGAGTTTCGTGGCTTTGCACCACACACGTTGATTCTCCTGCAGTTCCTCTGGCCAAGGCATTGCCAGGGTGGGCACCCATGGAAGTTCCAGGGGAATCCATTTCCGCGGCTTTTCCAGTGGCTTGAGGCTACCCACATCCCCAGTCTCTTGGTCCCTGCCTCCATTCCGGAGATATTCTGATCTCTCTCTCTCTCTCTGCCTCTGTCCCCAGGTCTCCTTTCTGAGTCTGACTTCCTCTTGTAAGGACCCTTGGAATTTTGATGCACTCAGAGAAACCAAGACGGTCACCCCACATCAAGTTTCTCAAAATCACATCTGCAAAGTCTCTGCCACCTCGGGCGAGAGATTCCCGGGTCCTGGGGGTCAGGATGTGGCCACTGGCGGGAGGCATTATTGAGCCTAGCTCACGTGCTCAGCCTGGACTGCAGAAAGGTGCCCGATCCACAGGATGTTAGGTTCAGTGGGTGGTTTACAAACCACTCAAAATAGTGACCACTGATTCTGTTTTCCACCCTGTGAGTTGACCAGTGAGACTCTGGAGGGGGCCAGTGGGCTGGGTCTGGCTGGGCTGGCCGGTGTGTCTGCAGGCAGCTGGCTGGCTGGCTGGTGGCTGGGTGATCCCAGCCTCGCTTATATACCTGGCTGGTCGACAGCAGAGCCACCGGGGAGATGGGGCCAAGGGACTCTTCTCCAAGGATGGCTCAGGCTTCGTCACGTGTGGGCATCAGAAGCTGCAAGAACGCTTATGGCTGTGGCTACATCAGACAGGGGGACGCTGAGGCCAAGGGTCAGCCTCGAGGTGGTTGAGTGAGCTGGAGGGAGAAGCGCTTGTCTGGGAGGGCAGGGAGCAGGCCAGCAGCCCTGCCTTCTGAAGGTTGACACCATGATCCCTCCTGGAACCTGTTCATTGGGGTCCCCAGAGCTGCCCTCTTTCCTCCCTGTCCCATGGTGAGGGGTGGTGATGGTCTGTGTGGGCTGCCGTAACAGAGCACCACAGGCTGGGTGGCTTATAAACCACAGGAATTCATTGCTCACCGTGCTGGAGGCTGTGAAGCCCAAGGTCAAGCTGCCTGCAGAGTCGGTGTCTGGTGCAGTTGCTTCCTGGTTCACGGATGGCCCCTTCCAGCTGTGTCTTCACATCTTGTGATGGACAAGGGGACTCTGGGGTTCCTTTTATAAGGGCACTAACCCACTTCCAGACAGCCCCACCCTCACGACCTCATCACCCCAAAGACCCTACCTCCTGAGGCCGCCCCATTAGAGGTTAGGATTTCAGCACCGGAACACGAACATTCGGGACATTGCAGGTAGCAAGGGTGGGGCTGGGTGAAGAAAGGGCTGGGGCTGGCAGAGAAGGCTCCCTTCTTTTTGCCCCCTCCCTGGTGACTAAAGGATATTTCTGTAATATAGTTGGGGAGGGGGTCTTTGCACAGGATTGGAGCTCCCCTATCCGGGAGAATTTCTATCTTGATAGAAGCTGCTGTGGTGGTCATTCAGTCAGATGAAAGATGGAGGCTGGGACTCTATCTCCTCCTTGAATCTGGGTGGGCTCCCAACTCTGTCATAACCAAGAATGTGGAGTAGGTGATGCTCTGTGGCCACATGCGGGAGTCCCTGAGCACCTGTCTGGGAAGTCCAGTGACCAGAGTTCATGGTGCTGAAGAGGCTATGGGTCAATGTTCACATTGGCAGAGCTGAGATCAGATCACCTGCCAGCCACCAGTGAGCCAGCCTTAGTCCAATCCCACCAAGCCCCAGCCCGTGACTGCCACCACATGCCAGACCCCCAAAGGAGAATGACCCACATGGGTATTCCCCAGATTCCGAGCCCACAAAACCCTGAACAAACTTCAATGGGCGTTTTAAGCCACTAAGTGTTGGGGTATGTCTTACCCAGCAATAGGGACCAGCTTATGTTCCCAGACCTAACTATGCAGAGGTTGCCTCTGGAAACTTGGAAAAAAAAAAGCTGATACCTGGGGTTCACCCCCAACCTTTGTCAATCCACATCCTCTGTGGGTAACGTGTAAGAAGCCATATGGATGAGCTGCCCCTGAAGGTGAGAGGCAGTGTAAGGTCTGGAAGTTGAGGCTGTGGGAAGACTCCACTCTCTGAGCCTCCGTCCCCTGAAGGCAGAGCTGGGGTGGGCCGAAGATCAAAGAGGATGGTCTGGAAGAAGTCTCCAGTGAGTTCAGAGCTCTGGGGATCAGAACTGAAGGAACAGAGTGGGGTCTAGTGCCAGTGTCCTGGGTACAGTGTGGGACTCTACCACTGTCACCGTTGAATGGAGGCCCCCAATATACAGCTGCATCCTGATCCCTGGGACCTCGAAGGCGACCTTATCTGGAGACAGAGTCTTTGCAGATATAATTAAGGATTGCAAGATGAGATCATCCCGGGAGTAAGTGGTCCCTAAATCTAGTGACGAAGAAATGGAGAAAGACACCAGACAAGGGAGAGGCCAGGTGCAGACAGGGCAGAGCGTTCAGGTGCACGATCATAGGTCGAGGAGCATCCAGGCCACCGGGAACTGGAAGAGAAAAGGGAACATTCTCCCCAGAGCCTTCAGAGGCCGTGTGGTCCTGATGCCGCCTTGGTTTTGGACTGGCAGCCTCGGGAACTATGAGACATCAAGTCACAGCAACACACACAGTGCCTGTGACTTCCGTCAAGCTGAGAGCAGGCTTCTTCAAACAGGTTCATCTCCCTTCAGGCCCCCATGAGGTCCAGAGACTGACCTTCAATCCTAACTCCTGGGTGGTATGTCCAGAGTGCCATTTCTGTGGCAGGAGCCAGGCCAGGCACAAAGTCCCACAGGCCCAGGACCCAGAGCCTGGCAGGGGACGCAGACCAGCACAGGGACAGGCAGGCCCACTCTTAAGAGCCAGGAGGGTGCAGCTCTTACTCCTCTGCACTCCAGGGCCTGCCTGAGCTGAGCTTCTGGCTCTCTCATTCCCTGTGTGACCCTGGGAAGTCACATGGCCCTTCTGTGCTTCTGTTCCCTCATCTCTAAATTAGGGACAATACCCATGCCTGCTGCAGAGGGTGGAGTCTGTGCAGATTAATTGAGGAAATCCCGGATAGTATTGAGTGCCAGGTGGGGCACAGAGCAAGGCTGGCACTGGTGGACGGGAGCGTCCAGGACTGGAATAGCTAGGGTGGACACCAGGGAAGAGGAGAACAGCAGCTTTGGGTGACAGCCATCTCTGTCAGGCCAGAGCTGGAGAACACAGGGTCCCAACCTAGTCTGGGTCACAGTCTGAGTCAGGAAACACATCATCAAACAGTTGCACATGCCTACCAAATTCCATTCCGGCCTTCCGGAGAGTCTGGGTGCGGCGTTTCCCAGCTGGGCCCTGCAGATATGGGGCTAGTGATTCCTTGTGGTGGGGCCGTCCTGTGCCTGGCAGAGGGTGTAGCTATACCCCGGCCCCACACACTGGGTGAGAACCATGCCCTGAAGCATCTTCAGGTGGTCTGGTGCAGCTGCCTGGGCAGGGGCAGGGGCCCTGGACCAGAGTCCTGCTCACTGACAGGTACACGCAGAGAACTTGCTAGAGACCAGTCCCAGGTCCCTGCAGGGCTGTGGGCTTGGGGCTGGCATCCTCTTCCCCTGTGTGAGGCTGGGGTCAAGGAGGACTCCAGCTATCCACCTTTGCCTCTGCTATCCACCTTTGTCCACCTTTGTCTTCCTGGGTTGTCCCCAGGACCATGTGGGAGCAAAGCAGTGGGGTGAGGACACAGCCTTCCTCGGCGGCACCTGACCCGTGTGATAGGCCCCAGCAGCCAGCTGTGGTCATTTCTGCCCAGCTCAGGACTCCTGACTTTGCTCTGCAGCCCAGGGGCTGGCAGAGGTCTGCCCATCAGCACCCTGCCCTCTCTCTTCCCAGGTGCAGGGGCCCGTCACCCCCACCCCCTCTCAGCCTCTGCTTCCCAGAACCCACTTGGCACAGGTGGCCAGGCGGCTCCGGGACGCTGCGTCCGCACACCCTTCCCCAGCTCTGCGCTGTTCAGAGGCCTCGGAGCCCCTGACCGAAGCATGGCTGGTTGCTGCCAGCTCTGACATTCCAGGTTTTACGACTGGGGGACACTTTATGTGAGCCAGGGCATGTTTGAGGGGGTGTCATGAACCAGGCGATGATGGGTTTTACGGGCTCCTCCAACGGTCCAGCGTGAAGAGGGAACAGACCCTGGCCCCATGTTCTGATTCAGGTCCCCACGCAGCTGGAAGGAGCATCTCCAGGTTCTGTGACTTTCTCATCTGAGGTACCCAGGCACCATCCCTGTCCCGTTTTATAGACAAGGGAATAAACATAAGCTAAAGGCAGAGACCGTGGAGTCAGTGGGGCCGGCTGGACAGACTCAGGCAGACCGCTCGCCCCTGCTGAGCCATGTCTGCACAGTGAGCTGGCGGGTCCCTGGTGAGCATCACTGACCACCTACAGTGGACTCCATGCTCAGGACTGGGGGTCAGCGCTGCATAGACAGGGGAGAGGGCCATGTGGCTGGGAGTGTGTATTTTTCAAGGAAAGGAGTACAGACCTCAGCAGGCTGGTGAGTAGACCCTTTCAAGTGGGCTGAGGGCCATGCTGACCATGGGAGCAGAGGCAAGGGTTGGCCCTGATAGGGTGGCCGGAGACGTTGAGCCTGGGACCTCAAATGAGAAGGAATGGCCCCAATTCTCAGGTCCCCTGCTGTTCCTCAAGCTTTCATGACCCACCAGCTGTGCCAGTCCAGTGACCCCCAAGAGGAACGGGGCCTGGGAGGTGGAAATCTTTTCTCTCATTTTGTTATTAAGATGTGACTGGCCACCCAAGACCGTGTGTATTCAGGAGGTGCAACCTGGTGATTCCATACAGAGGCACCGCCAAATGACCACACTGCCAGGTTCATGATTCAGTCACCTCCTGACTCCAGGCATGGAGCATTGTGAGGCCTCGTCCACACCTACCCCCCAACTCAGCTCTCCTGGCCTCAGTCCTGGACATTCTAGCAACTTCCGCAGTCTCTGCTCAGGTGTAGAACTTGCTTCCTCCTGGGTCATCTGTCAGGAAGGGTGGAAGGGAGAAAGAAATGAAAAGGAGAGAGAGAACAAAAGAAGAATGGGGCCTGTGTGGATGTGGATGGAAGGATTCCCTCCCCCTCTTCCTAGGAGGGCTTCCCCATCCTTAAGAACCATCTAAAATGGCGCCTCCTCTCTGGCACCAGCGCCTCCTGCAGGCAGGGGTTTAGGTGATGCCGAACAGGTACCCATCGGACTGTGCAGGGCAAGGGGGAGTGAGGACCAGAAAAGAAACTCTGTCTCCTCTCTTTCCCCACCTGCAGTCACATGTCTTGAGTGAATGCAGAGCCCAAGTCTGGACAGCCCAGTTCAGTGGGTAGTTCCGTCTAGGGCTCTGACTCAAGTCAGACCCATGAGTGACACTCAGGGTTCTGCCTGGGGCAATTCTGGAAGACGCGCCTTCTTTCTGTTGGCTAACTGAGCTGATAATAGATAGCCATCTGCGCACCCGTGGCAGCAGATCCTGCCTGAGCGTGAAGCCAATTCGAGGAGAGCAGAGATGAGAGATGGTGAGAGAACAGATGTCTGAAAAGATCATTCGAGCCCCTGGATCCACCTGTACCTGAAGACCATAACTGAAGCCAATCCCATGCTCTGGACTTTGCACTTACTTGAGTCTATAAATACCCTTTCAACATGAGATGGATTGAGTCTTAAGAAACACAGAAATGAAGAGAAAGGAAGAAAGCAGGAAATAAAAGAGATTGGTAAGAGCAGAGAATAGATTTTCCCTCAGAGCCTCCCGAAGGGGTGAGTATACTGACACATTGACTTTGGACCTGTTCCCCCCACAACCGTGAGAGCATACATTTCTGTTACTTTAGGCTGCCCATTTGTGGTATTTTGTTATGGAAACCCTACAAAATGGACATAAGGGAAGAGGCTGGCCAGTGGCAGAAGCCACCTCCACCCCAAGAGGAGACACAGAGGGGCTGGAGGGGTGAACATGCCTTCTTTTTACAGCATGGTGACACGCATTCGTTTCCCTGAAATGCGTCCTGATGAACCTCTGGAGGTCAGGGAAGCCACCACCTTGATTACTCCAATGCTGGTTTTGGGTTACAGAAATGAGTGACACCTGCACTGGTCACCACAGGGACACTGAGAGCCTGCTAAGAACCACGCCCTTCCTGGCGCTTGGAGCACATCTCTTTCACTCCTCTCCAGGATGTGGACGCCGCTATGCCACTTCCTGGGTGGAAAGCTCAAGCTCCGGAAGAACTGCCACCCTGAGGAGTCTTGGGGTGGGAGCTGCCATGACCCTGGGGAAGGGCTTGCACTTTGCAGCGACGGGCTGTGCGGGACGCAGGTGCAGCGGCTTCGCGTGCTAGTCAGCTTCCTCCACCTGGGAACCCAGTGGGGGCTTCCCAGCTTCTCCCCATTTTGCAGGTGAGGAAACAGAAGCAAATGTCAGAAAGCATGTGCCCAGGGTGGGGCAGGGACATGCAGGTGACCTCCTGGCTCCAGCTGGTGGTTCTCACTGCTGGAGGCCCATCAAGCAGTAGGCTCCAGGCCCGTGGCTGCATCCAGTCCATCCTCCACAGCACTCCATAGGTAGGTCCAGAAGTCGCCGTGGCCATTTCTACTGTGTATGTGAAGCACGTGCAAATGGTGATGCCGAGGAGGGGACCCTCGCCTGGCTCTGCGGCAGTACTTACTGGCTTTGGAACACACCCTGTGTTCCTCTCCAAACTGTGTATCCATCTCTCATTGATCCCTGGATCCCACCTTCAGCAGAGTGCCCAGTAGATGTAGGTGTGCCTGTCCCTGAGCTGACCTACATGCCCTCCTGCATGTGGCATGGCCCAGTGACCAGGGGAGGACCTGGGAGACACCTCCCTCCCGTGACTGCTGCAGCTGACCTGAGGTATTGGGCCCTGGGCACTGTGGGGCAGAGCCTAGGAATGCTGTTTGGCTGGAATGACATGCTCCCTCCTGCCAGGGCAGCGAGGAGGAGGTGGCCCAGGATCCACTCCAGTGGCACCTTAATGGACCTATACATCACCCGGTGTTGATGGATCCACTCCGAGGAGTATCGAGCCAGGCGCAGCAGATGGTGCCATGCTGATGGTCCACTAGTGCATCCCCTCCACCACGGCCCAGGAGCAGCAACCCGGGGATGCTGCAGCAGAGCCCAATCCGGCTCTTCCCTGGCAGGGGTTGACTCCTGCTTAGGGATCAGGTCTCTTTTTGTGGACTCTACTGCCCTGGACACAGGCAGGAGGGGCGGTGGACAGACAGCAGGTGACAGCAGGACATTTATAGTTCTGATGAGCTGATAGAGGACCCGGTGGAGGCTGGCAGTGGCAGCAGATGGGTTGGCATGGTTGACGGTACTTGGGGTCAAGAGGATCTAGATGGCTCAGAGACAGATGGATGTAGAGGCAGCGGCCACACCACAGAGGGCCCAGGACGCAGGTAGGGGAAGCGCTGGGCAGCACGGGCACCTGGAGTGGTGGTGGAGGGCAAGAGCCATCGCTGGCTTTCACCCTGTGTCCTGGCCTCTGTTTCTGCCTCCCTGGCAACCTGCACCCTCTTCTTGCTCCTGTCTTTTCTCTGAAAGACCCTCTGCCCCTGTCCTTCCTTCTTCCTTCCTCTCCCTCCTTCCCATCCCTCCCTCCTGCTGTTGCTCAGGAGGGTCTTTCTGTCCTTTTTCTCCTCCCCCCACCCCTCCCCCTTCTCTGTGACATACAGGACAGCTGTCAGGACACATCCTAGGAGCTTTACATCTGTCTGCATCCATTCAGTCCTCACACGTCCCTGGGGGACAGCCATCACCTCCGAGTCCTGGCCACTCTCCAGGGGCCTTATTTGCACTGAGGCCCCGGATGCCCACTCTCTGTTTTCTGACTCAGAGTATGTCATGGTTGTTAATGGCAACAGTGACCTGTGGGGTATTTCCTCTTTCCTAAGTGCTTTATGTCATCACCAGAGTCCTCCAAGGACCCCCTGGGAAGCAAACACTGTTGCCCCCACTTCAAAGCTGAGACACAGAGGTTAAGTGACTTGGTCCAGGTCACCCACTGGTAAGATAGAGCGGGACTGGACACTGTCCTTCTGAGCCTCTGCAGGAGGGAGGCTGGTGCCCAGTGAGGGCCAGGATGAGGGTCCTGGAAGCATTTCTCTGGGGACTTGCTCAGGGCTCGGCCTGGACTGCCCTCCCCTTCTCTCTGGCTCTAACCTAGGTTTCCCTCTTCCCTCTCAACAGCTCCCATCTTTCTTCTCTCCCTTCTCGTCTCCTGTTTCCCACCCCTTCCCCACCTCTGGCTCAGCTGCACCCCTCATGGGTACCATCTTGGCCATCTCAGTGGCCCTCAAAGACCAAGGCCTCAGTCGTGCGAATGTCAGTCATGCTGTGATCATTGCCCACACACAGGTCTTCTCTAACGAAACCCCCAATTCTGAGTAGCTGATATTCCCTCTCTGGGAACTTCCCATTCTCTCATCCTCTGATGCGGAAGGTACCTGGTGGCCATGTTGGGGCCAGGGGACTCTGCCTCCCAGGCTGCTTGGATCAGGTTAATCACTGACCCGAGGTGGGCCAATCTGACCCTCTCTTGCACAGGTTTGGGATGGAGAATCTAATCTTCCTTCATTAAAACAATTTTTAAAAACATTATTTGTCACCTATAATACTTGTATTACTTTTAAATTATGTAAATAATTACATGCTGATTGTAAGAAAAAGGAAATCAAGGCAATAAAAAAAAAATAGAAGGACTGGAGCCCACGTCCCAGTGTCAGCCACACGCAGGGGACCGTTCATTCTCGTTCCTCTCTGTAAACTCACTAGTGCCCGCGAACACATGTCATTGTACATAGATCTCATTTGAAGTGACTGGGCTCATCACGCACGAGCTGTTTCTAACCCCATCACATTTTCCTTGCCATGGAGAACAGGGTTTCCTTCTTTCCTCCTGCTGCCCTCCCTGTCCTCCCTGGCCTCTGCCCCTCTTCTGTCCCTCACCCTCGCCCACCCTCTACCTAGCCCTGGTAAGCAGCTCGTAATCTGATGCATTTCCTCCTGTGATGAGCTGAATTGTGGTTCCTAAAAGAGGTCCATGCGGGACCTTGAATGTGCCTTCAGTGGAGCGGGATCCTGGAATGCCAGGAGGGCCTGACGTGGGGAGGTCATCTGGAGCATCTCACTGTCCCCAATTTTAATTTTTTTCTCCCTAAGTTGCTTAGACTGGCCTTGAACTTGAGATCCTCCTGCCTCAGCCTCCTGAGTAGCTGGCATTACAGGTGTGCCACCACCATGCCCAGAGGAGTGATGCCAATTTCACCAGGAGGCTCCTTATGAAAGGGAAGCAGGATGAGTCCAAGTTAGGGGAGAAGGTCAGGTGATCATGGAGGATACTGGAGGCTGCAGCCTTGAGACTGTGGAGTCCGAGGCTGCCTCCAGCGGCTGGAGGGGCAGGACATGGACTTTCCCCTGGAGCCCCCAGGTGCAGCCAGCCCTGTGAGCATCCTGATTCACCTGTGAGACTCACTGTAGGCTTCTCACCTCCAGGGCCATCAGAGAAAGAGGTGTAGTTTTCCTCACCATGTGAGAATTTTTCACAGTGACAGTGAAAATATACCGATTTGGGACCAGGAGTGGGATGCCACTGTAGTAAAGAGCTGAAAACATGGAAGGACCATGGAGTCAAGGGGTGGGCAAGATTTGGAAGAATTCTGGGGCACACGATTTCCTGGAACTGACCATTGGTAGAAATGGGATGTGAAAGGTCCTGCCCATGACGGAACCCAAGGAAACAGGAGGCACACCTGAGGAAGTGCAGGTCACCACAGAGACACCTAAGCTAGCACACACAGGCCACAGTAGCCATGGGAATGCTAGAGGTGCGGCCAAAGAGGCTCAGGAGAAATGGGGAACATGGGTTTGGAAAGTCGGGAAAGGGGATTCTTGTCCCCCAGTGGCCAAAGCCCAGGGGAATTGTATTCTGCAGTTATGCAGCAGAACTCACCAGTGATGCACTCTCCTTCTTCAGCTAGTGTCCGAGCTGTGACCTGGGTGCTTCTTGCTGCTTACAGTAAAAGGTGAGAGGAAATAGAGATCGATCAATTGGTTGATTGATTGATTGATTCAGAGAACTGTTCAGCAAAAAGGTACCAAGACTTGAAGGCTTGGGGAATCTAGGCCTGTCCAGATTGCAGAAGGTACTGGGGCTGTGGTTAGTTTACTGGGAAGACCTGTGTTCTGGAGAGAAGGCCAGGGGTATGGCTGGAAAGTAGTTTCCAAGTGCAAAAGAATGGCCCAGAAGTCACAGTGCCAGTCACACAGAGGGCTGTTTGAAGGAATGAGGGTGGGACATGCTGACCCCTTTGCCCATCTCAGCGGGAACGAGGACCAGCCCCAGGGATGATCTGTGGAGGAGCCTCTTGTCCAATGGAGTGGGGTCCCATGATATACATAGGAAACCCACACAGTTTTTGAGATCATGAGATCGGCAGAAACAAACTAACACGGCCTCTTGGTCATGGACAGTTACCTTCTTCCCCTAAATGGAAGGTACTTTCTGTGCAGTGAACCTGACCCCTCTTGCTACAATTTGCAAGAGTTTGATTTATTTGCTTGTAGGCTAAACTTCACCAGGCCACGGAGCAGCTAGGCTGTCTTGTCAAGTTGATGGATCTCAATACAATGCCTGGGTCTCAAGAAACACCTGATATGTTGGCAGAATAAATAAATGACACAGTCCTGGGTGGCGGCCCATCAATTCCCTGGTTTGCATCTCTTCGATGCTGGAATCAATACAGGTTCATGCTCCCTCTGTGATTCACAGTCCCATCAGTGTCCCCTGGGAGCCTCGGGCTTCCACCCTGACCCCTGCCTCTTCCAAACCCAGTTCTCCACCTGCCTGTGGGTAGTGCCCCACGTGCCACCAAGTCCCAGTGGCCTCCGCTGAAAAATTAAAAGAAAAGAGTCCTTAATGGCCTCTTGCTGGCATGGCTGCCCAGGTCAGGCAGAGGAAGAATTGTTAGATGTGGACCACAGTGTGCTGTTTACAAGATGACCTTGTTCACGACATGGGTGTTTGAAGGGTGATAAAACTGTACTGCCCCCTCCCTCTCTCTGCTTCTCTGTCCAAGTTCCAGGTCCCTCCATAACACCTGGCCTCCCCTCCTCCTGCCCACTGCACCTCTCTGCTCCTAAGAGCAGTCAGGACTGTCAGGTGCTGTCCCTTTTGGTGGCTCGAAACCAGCACTTCTGTCTATCAAAAGGGAGTGGGGCCGGGGCACCTGGGACAGATTCAAACAGGCTCCTGTCCCCTGCACTGGCTTTTGTCTTGTGCAAGTGTGTTCTTTGATGCAGGCCTGATCAAACACAATCCAGGCTGGGGGACATGGGTGGGAGAGAGGAATTAGCATCCCTCCCTGACTGGGCCTTGAGCCTCCATCCCTTCTGCATGTGGCCTCACGGGGATCCCGTTCAATGACAGCTGGACCTCAAAGTCCAGTGTCCGCCTTCACATCCTTCATTAGCTACGGAGGTTTCCAAAGGAGTCAGCCTACATCTATTAATGTTTTCCATGGGCCGGCCCATGTGCTGGGTGCTTTACAAACATTTTTATGGGGTGACCGGATGGTATAAAATGAAACGCAGGGTTAATGCACTTCCTGAAATTGGAAATTCCATTCACAGGGGCTTTTTCCCCACGATTTGATAACAGCCACATGAAATGTGTTAAGTTGGCTTCTTCCTGGCTACTCCAAGGGTAGTCCTCAGACTAGAGCAGGCACATGGTCACCTGAGAACCTGGTGGAAGTACAGATATGCCAAATGGGGATCCACATTTTAACAGGACTCCCCGTGGGGACTGTTGTGCACACTGAAGAGTGAGAAGCACTGATTATAAAACCTATGTCTGAATCATTAAAACACACAGGGACTGGGCGGGGAGTGGGGGTCGAGGTATTTTAGAATGAAGGACACAGGGACGTTTCCATTTCAAATGAGGACACTGGGGCTCAGAGAGGCAACATTACTTGCCCAAGGCCACACAGCTTATAGATGATGGAACCAGAACTGTTGCAAAGAAATCCAACTGCCATGTGGCTGGATGCTTGGAAGAAAGAACTAGAAGTGAGAGCAGCAGAGGAAGAACTGAGAGTGGTGGTCCCCTCGACCCTCCTGTGGCATCTCAATCCACCCCTCAACTAGAGGTTGTTGTGGTCATTGAGAAGATGGACACATGGCTTCTGATGTCAGCTCAAGATAGTTACCAAAGGCCAGGTGCCTCCCGCCACCTTGAAAGACTGATCTCACCAATTGATGACAGCCTGGCTGTGACTATCTCCAGGTTTAAAAAAAAAAAAAAAAAAAAAGCAACCGCAGGGCTTTAACACTGACGATGCTGATGCAGCACATTGTCATTACTAAGCACAACTGATTATCTGCATGGAAGAGTGTCCCGCTTGTCATACAGGTCGTGAGTCTGAGTCCTCCCTGGGAGAGGCCTCCCTGGCTCTGTGGATGCCGCGAGTCAGGTGTCCCTCCCAGTCCTGCACAGCACTGCACTCTCAGCCTGCTCTGGTTGCTGATGTGGATGATGTTGGCCTGTCAGTGGTCTATCTGCCCACACTGGAATGCCAGCCCCTTAGGAGCAGGGATCCTATCTGCCTAGTGTAGACTGGATCCCCAGTGCCAAGAGGGGGCCTGGCACACAGTGGGGTGCTCAGTGGGTATTTGTTAAGTCAATAAATGAATGACTGCCTTTGTCGGATGGGTGGGTGGATGGGTGGATGGATGGATGGATGGACAGATCGGTGGATGGATGGGTGGTGGATGGATGGATAAACAGATGGATGAATGGATGGATGGATGGATGGGTGGTGGTTGGATGGATGAACAGATGGGTGGATGGATGGACGGATGGGTGGTGGATGGATGGATGGACAGATGGGTGGATGGATGGATGGATGGGTGGTGGTTGGATGGATGGACAGATGGGTGGATGGATGGACGGATGGGTGGATGGATGGATGGATGGACAGATGGGTGGATGGATGGACGGATGGGTGGTGGATGGATGGATGGATGGATGGACAGATGGATGAATGGATGAATAAATTAATGGATGGATGAATAGATGGACAGATGAATGGATGGATAGATAGATGGGTGGATGATGGATGGATGATGAATGGATGGATGGCAGATGGATAATGGCTAGATGGATAAAGGGATGGATGGATGGATAATGGATTTAGGGATACATGGATGAATACATGGATAGATGAGGATAGACAGAAGGATGGATGGATGGATGGATGGATTAATGGAGGATTTTAAGCAGCCAGAGGGGTGGGGAAGGGCTCACTTTACTATACTTTGAACCTCCAAAGGAAAGTCTCCAATGTAAATAAAACCAGTTTAAAACATCATCCCCAACACAACAGAAACAAAGCAAGTTTTGTTATGAAAGAAGAAAATCTAACCAACAAACAAAACCAGCACACACCTGGCAATAGTGGCTTGTCTTGATAGAAAACATGGCAGCCAGCCCCTCCTCTGGTGGTCTGCATTCCTCCCCTGGGGTGAGGTCAGGCTCCCCTGTGGTTCAGAAGGCTGACCCTGAGCCTCTCTTTGCGGACTCCGCTGGCTCCAGGGGAAGCCCTACCCAATGCTGGTCACCTGGCTCTCCTGGCCTTGAGCTGGGACCATCAGCAGCCCACAGAATATCCTTGTGCAAATTACAAAGAAGCATCCTACTGCCCAGATGTATAACCTCCCAGCAGGCCCCTCCCTCCCTGCATCTCCTTCAGCTGGCACTTCTGCGCAGGTCCCAAGGCCCATCTGTACGTGGCAGTCTTGTCTGACCCGCAGGAATGGCTTGCTGGAATCACACAGGGCATCAGAGCCACAGGAGGTCTTGCTGCACGTGGGTCCCACCCAATATCTAGGACTGTCCAGTCATCTCTTAAGCATAGCCCAGCAGGTTGGAGGAAGGCTGTTCTCATCTCCCACACTGCCAATGCAGGAGCCTTGCAAAGGGCTATTGGGCCAGCCCCTTATCCCTCAGTCCTGTCTCTGGGTCTCCCTCCATCTCTTTCCACCTCCTCCGTTCCCTCTCCCACTTTCTTGTGCAGGTACTTGCCAGAACCTTCAGCAATTACTGGTCCCCAAACACCAGCAGGTGGGCTCTACCAGGTGGCAGTCTGAATAGTGAGATGCAGCTCTTCCTTCCGCTCTGAGGACAGGTCTGCTCCATATCTCTGCTCACCTGAGGACTGTGGGCAGGCTCCAGGCTTCAAGGACAGTGCAGAGACCACAGCCCAGCCATGCAGAGCACGGGCGTAGGACTTAGGAAGATCTGGACCCAGGTCTGTCACATTGGCTTAGCAGATCTGAGCTCAGGCAGGTGACTTGACCTCAGGGACCCTCTGACTCTGTTTCTGTGACTCAGGAAAGATGCTCAGGCTACAGGTTGTCTGGGGGAGGTCAGGGCTGGCTGAATTTGCTCTTTGAAAAGTGGATGGGGGTTGGGGGGTGGATGTGCAGGCAGCTGGCCTCATCTAGTGACAAAGATATGTTGCTTCGAGTGCCAGGAGGCAGGGGACCTGGGTGAGGGGAAGTCCCATGGGATGGGCACTGAGGCCCTGGGACTGGGACAGTCCCACGTGGGTGGCAGGGTTTGTCCTCTGGGATTAGATGCACCGCTGGGCTAAGTCTTGTCCTCTGTGGTCTCCTGACGAGAAGACCTTGGGGTTCGGATGTGGGAGACATGGGCACTGGTCTCAGCTCATGGGGGGACCTTGGGCTGGGTGCCTGAGACTCAGCCCTCACTGGAGAAGGGCGAGAAGCCCCCTGTGAGGAGTGGCTGTGGGGCGAGGAGCTCCAGAGAGTCCTTCACATGCCGCTTCAAACCGTGGCAAGCACTATGTAAACTGTAGAGTGCTGTCCATGGGAGAGGAAGCTAGAGCGTCAACTCTGGCTGGCCCTTCCCTGCCTGGCTCAGCTCCTGGGGGAAGGTGGCTGCTGGGCAGGCTCTGGCCAGAAGCTGGGATGCCAGAGGTTTGCACCTTGTGGAGGGCGGCCAGGAGCCCTGGAGGGCAAGGCACCAGTGCCCAGAAAAATCCAGTCCTGCACGTCCTCTGCCAAGCCCAAACCCAGTCTTCTGAGCTGGTGCTTCTCCAGGTGTTTCCAGGGAGCACCCCTTGACCCAGAACCACCTGCGGTTCTTTGGGGCTTGTTTTTGATATGCAGGCTTCTTGCCTTCTGAACCACACCTGCTGAATCCCCCTCTCTAGGGGAGAAAGCTCCCAGGGGGATCCTGACACCCAGTGAGGTCCACCAAATGCTGGGGGAGCCCTGGAGACCCATCCATGGCACTGCCCAATGTGGTGCCTGGCCTGAGACCCCAATGTATGCTGGTTGAATGAACCCCTAAAGGAGCCGATCTGTTCCAGGCCTCAGTCTGCGCCTCTGTGGAATGGGAGGCAGACGCGGGTAGGCAGCATGGGAACATTCCATGCAAAACAGCATTAGAAACAAGAGGTGCAGAGTGCTGTGGAGGAGAGGGAAGGAGGAGAGGGAGGGAGAGACAGAGAGAGAAAATGAGAGAAAAGGAGAGAGAGGGAGAGAGGGAAAGGGAGAGGGAGAGGGAGGGAGGGAGAGAGGCATGCCGCATTAATCAGCACCAAGGACAGCAAACCCTGGCCAGATTAGCTGATCAGGTGCCCCCAGAGCAGACATGATGCAGGGTGCTGGATACAGGTGGATTCCTCAGGAGGAAGGGGAAGGAGGAAAGGTGTTAAAGAGCAGTTACTGGCCTGGGAAGCCGGGGCTCCATCCCAGGGGAACCTGAGGACCCTCAGAGGACCTGCCTCAGAGTTCCCCTCTGTGGGTTGCTGCAGTTGGGAAATCCCTCTCCACCTCCCATCCTCTGGTGGCCACCAGGGGCCCCTAGAGGTAGCCCACTGGTGGCATCCCTTGGAGAATGTCCCCCAGGAGTAAAGCGGGGTGTCAGGTATGCTGGATGGGGTGACAGCTGACAGCTTAGAGTCATCCAGGTCCGTGCCTGCTGCAGGTGAGTTCTGAGCTTGGTGGGGTGCAGCCTCCTCAGCCTCTGCCCTGTCTCCAGTGATACCACCCTGAGCAGACCTGCCTTTCAGAAGCACCCCAACTCTCCTCCAGCCAACCCACCATCATGGTCCCCTTAAAAAGTGACCAGATTTGAACCATTGTAATGGTTTTAAGTGACATGTGCTGAACAAAACTGTAGGAAGGGACAGATAGAAGCAAGAGAGGAGGGAAAGAAGAAGAGAAGGAGGGAGGGAGGGTGGGAAGGAAGGAAGGAGAGAGTTGGAAGTACCTCCATTTGTGCAGGAAGCTTTCACATCCATTATCTCATTAAAACCACCCCAAGGAATCCTTGCAATAGGTAACATTATCCACATTTTCCAAAGACAGGGAAACTGGGAAACTGAGGCTCAGAGACATGACACCACTTGCCTAAAGTCACACAGCAAAATATTGGGCCAAACCCCTGAATTCCAAAACCTCTGCTGTTTCCCACCTCTCTCCTGCTGCCCCTCATGACCCTTACTTATGTTGCAGGTGAATGTTGTTAGTCCTCAACAAGATCCCGCCACTCAGGGCATCGCTGCAGATCCTCAGCCTCAGCACCTGCCAGAACTCGTCCAAAATGCGGCCTGCTGGGCATGGTGGTGCATGCCTGTCATCCAAGCTACTTGGGAGGCTGAGGCAGGAGGATGGCAAGTTCAAGATCAACCTCAGCCACTTAGTGAGATGCTGTCTCAAAATAAAAATAAAGGGGCCAGGGATGTAGCTCCATGGTAGGGAACCCCTGGGCACAATCCCAGGACCAAGACAAAAATAGAAGTTAAAACAGTGCAGAGGCTGGGCCCCAGGTCTACTTAACTGGAATCCACATTTTAGCAAGATGCCAAGACTTGTGTGCTCAGGGTTGAGCACTGTCCCCAGTGACCCTGGGGCACAGAGACGACTCTTCCTTTGATCTCGCTTACATTCCACAAGAGTGCTTTCTTGATCCGGGGCAAATGCTGAAAAAATGAAGCAAGTGATAAGTTCCTCTGGGTCACACAGGGATGCTGTGTGGCTGACTGGCTGACCGTGTGTCAGGCACTGGCTGGACCAGTGTGTGAGTCTGGATTTGGCCGCTGGGGCTGAGCCTGTGCACTTGGTCATGTGACTGGGTCTCTGTTGGGCACCAGCTGTGTGCAGTGCATTGCTGGGGACAGATTTGTGAATTTGCTGGTCAGTGACCCAAATTCAGGGCTGGGCAGAGAGCTGGGAGGACCTGGAGAGATCGATAAGCAATTACAATTGTTATCATTAATAATACATGTTACTGGATGAAGCAGAGACAAGGAAGCTGGGCCTGCTGAGGGTCCCAGGCAGTGGCCAGCTGGCCCACATTGCCCACAGGTCCAGCCCTGTGCATTATGGGTCACCTCTCTGCCTGTGGTGCCTGTTGTTTAGCATGTGTGCTCAATCACCCACTATGATCTGTGTGACCTCAGACAAGTCACTTAACCTCTCTGGGTCTCAATTTGCTCATCTGCAAAATGATAAAAGTAGTGTTCATCTCATGGGGATTTAGAGAGGAATGAATTTTGACCTTGCACATAGTGACATTCCTATGTCCACTGTCATTATTTACCTTCCCCTGTTTTTCCCATCTCTGAAACCTGGAGGGTGGCCCACCAGAAGCTCAAGACCTGAAGGTTAAGCCCCTGACTCTCTGAATCACCATGGGGGCATTGCTGACGGCTCACTCCATACCACACACAACTGGAAGCATCTCTGCTTCTCTGCACCAATCCTCGGCGGGCAGGACTCTGTGATTCCCATTTTACAGCCGCAGAAACCAGAGCAGAAGCATTGACAAACCTGTCTAGGGTCACACGCCGGTTAGTAGAGGATGAGGCTGGGATCTGAAGCCAACAGTCCCTGTCCTGAGCACCTGTCCCCGACCACCCTGGGGACTGTGATTCAATGAATGACAGGGAGGAAGGGATGGGAGGGGGAGGATGGTGGAGGAGCCTGGGAGGAAGAAGGGGTGGAGCTGACCTTGGCTTGTCAGGGGTGGAGGCAGGGAAGGCGCCCGACCTGGTGCCCAGCAAGAACTTGGCACAAATTTGCAGGCACAATGACGACCACACAGGGACCCAGTCCAGCCGAGTAGGGAAACACAAGAGTGGAGGTGGTCAGGGGGCAAAAACAGTCAAAGACAGGGCCTGCAAACTGAGGGGAAACAACATTGTAAAGGTGTCTTTTGTGAGAACTCCCAACCTCCTTCTAAGCAACTAGAGCTGGGACCCAGTACATTGAAAACCAAACAAAACACACTATCTGATTCCCCTCACTAGTTGTAGGCAGAATCCTGACCTTCATCCTTTGCTGACACACTCTCCTAGAACAATAATCTCCAACCTCTACCAGGAACCCATGCTGCCCTGTGATGCTCCCAAACATAGTCTTGGAAGTATTTCTAAGCTTCACTTAAAGGTAAGGGAATGGGGATTCAGAGAAGTGAATCCATCTGCTGGGATCACACAGCACCCAGTTTAGTAGGAATTAGAAGCCAGAGGCAGCTGATCACCAGTGGTTCTTGGCTTCATGACTCCTGAAGAGCCTATTACCTTTGGCAACCTGAGGTATGGACAGGAGGTGTTTAAACATATCTAATTGGTTTTGCAGATGTAATGCAAACAAAAATTCCTTCCTGCCCAAGGAGAAGAACTCCAGCTCCCTATGGACCATGTTCATGTCTACGAGATGCTATCTTATTTGCCAGCAAAAAGGAGATGACTCTGAGCTGTAGGGATACCTGGGTTCCAGGTGGCATTATGCCTGGGTAATGGAAAACACAAAAGAATCCCTGCACAATTGTACACATTTTCACCTAATCAGGTGCAGCCCACTGTAGGTCTACAAGACAACCACATTCATGTGGGTTCCTACAAGTGGATCACCAACCATGCCCTGTTTCCCAGGAGAGGAAATTGAGAATCAGCAAGACAAGAATTCAAGTGGTGAAATGATCAACACAGTCATGATACAGCATCAGGGTTTCCTGCAATGGCCCATCACATCAGACTGAGAGCAAGTAGGGCTATTGTCCTCACCATGGGAGACCTGTGGCCAGCTCCTCACCAGAATCCCTGAAGTTATCTGGGTGGCCTGCATGGGAATAGGGACCAGGTTCATATTCTTCACCTACTCATCCCAGAGTCTGGCACAGCATCTGGGCAGAATAAAAATTACTTGTAAATACTGGGGGGCTTAAATTGTATTGAAGTTTGAGTGAATCAATTTCTGAATTAATAGAGGGAAATAGATAAGATTGAGAAAGTAGATGGGTTAATTAACAAAAGGACACTTGGATGTTTGGGTGAAAGAAAAAATATGTAGATGGGCAATGGCAGAATGCAGATGGTTAACTGAATGGAACGATGATCAGATGTTGCATACACAGTAGGATGTGTGGGTTATGAATGGACAGATTGACAGACAAGTGGACTGAAGGAAGAGTTGATGGGTAAATGGATGAAAATATTGATAGATAGGAGGGTGGAAGTAGGGAGGAAAGAATCAATGTAAAGAAGAAAATATAAATAGAGGGAAAGAATGAAAATGGATGGATGAATGGATGGGTGGGTTGGTGGATGAGTGCATTAAATAATAATTATAAAGTTATTACATAATCTGTTAAAGTAGATAGTTATAGATTAGTGAAAAACAAATAAAGAATTAATAAACAGATAGCTGGGTGAAGGGTGGAGAAATGAATAAGTGGGCAAGTAGGGGTTCACCAGAGGTGACTGAGCACATGGGACACCTAGTCTAAAGAAGCGGAGCTTCCTCAGCTGCAGCCACATAGCACTCACCTCCCACCTCTGGCAGGGCCCTACTGTCAGGCTCTTTTTGTCCCTTCTGTGGAGGGAGGCTATTTTTTGGATAGTGCTTGTTAGAGAAGAAAACACAGAGCATTCTTCCTCCCCCAGGTGCTTCTTAAATGCACAAATACATGCATTGTCAGGCCTCTGGGAATAAAACCAAGCAGAAATATAGGAACTGCAAGAAACAAAATACAGAAAGACAGAAAAGGAGTGGGGCAAGCCTACCTGCTTTCTCCAGGGAGATGGGATCTTCAGGTGGAGGTTTCCTAGGCTGAGCCTGGAGCTGCTGACCTCCATGCACTCCTGCCAGAGCAAACTCATGAACACCATGTTTCGGGCCCTGGGGACACAGGCACCACCACTGCTGGAGTGGAACTTTAAACCTAGTGGGAGAGAAACACACAAATCAGTAAGCAAAAACATAACACGTCATCAGAGCAAAAGGATAGAGGGCCTTGTTTATCTACATCAGCATAGAACATTCCAGGCTCATCTTGGATTTCCTTTTTCTAACCCTGGAACCAGCCATTTATCTAAGACATCCTAATGGCTCTCAGTGGAGCATTTAAAACATGGTAACACCATTCATGGGGGCTGAGAATCCAACAGTGTTGCTCTGGCTGAGGATCTCCTGTGAGGTGGCAGTCACAATGGCAACCAATGTTGTGGGACTAATGGGTCTGCCTCCTAGGGGGCTCACAAATACACCTGCTGGGGAGTTCATGCTGTCTGTTGGCAGGAGACCTTGGTTCGACCTCTGGAAGGCTGCTTAGGCATCCTTAAGGCATGGCAGCCTGCTTCCTCTCAGAGGTAACATATGGCCCTTTTCTGCTACAGTTTGTACTTTAAGAGCAAGTCACAAAATGAAGCCCACCCCTTAGGGAAAGATAGACAAGGACAAAGTCCTGGAGTTGGGGACATTTCTTGTGCTGAGGATTCACAGCAGTCAGAAGCCCATGTAAAAACAGGGTCAAAGGAGATGAGACTGGAGAAATGCAGGGGTGGGGTTTGTAGACACAAGTGTAGACCCCAGAGGTTTTATGGAGAGCTGGACTATGCCTGTGTCTCTCCCAATAAACTTCCATGGTCCTAGTGATATGCCTATTGTAGAGAGGAGGACATTGATGTCTGGAGAACTTAAGGAAGAGCACATACCTTCCCATGTATCTCAACTTCATATCTGCACCCTGGTGAGTCAGCCCAAAATTCTGATATGCTATGGAGGGAAAGCTGTCTTGAACAAATGGAGAAATTGGGGAAAAACTGCCTCTAAAGAGATAAAGGCAGAAAAAGGGGGACCAACAGATGTACAGACATAAAGTGTAAAAGAACAAGAGAGGAAGAGGGTGAGAGGCATCCAGAGGCACAATGACAGAGAAAGATGACCAAGCAGAGAGGAGAGGATTAAGGAGACAAGGGGGAGATGGGGTGGGGTGTAAGTGGTGTGTGGGTGCGTGTGGGTGCCAAACGCATATGCTGGGTGGTGCTGGGGTCACAGTCACTGAGACCATCCATCTTTCCCTTCCTGTCTTTCATCAGTAGGAGGGACAGTGAGGGAGGAAACCTGACAAGAGACAGTGGGATTCCAGTAATTAAAGATTCCATATGTAATCACAGACATCAGCCAGGAAGTCCAGGGGGGGTGGCTAGGGAGAGAGAGGGAAAGCCCACAGAAAGTTTAGCTAATTACTTAATAGTGCCCACACAGCCCTTCACACCACCTTGGCTATGGGGGTGGGGATCAGGACATCAGAAGGACGACTGGTGCCCATGGACAAGGATATCTGCCACGGTCACCTCATGCAGCAGGCCAGGCATCTCTCAGGAGTAAGGTTCTTGCTGGGGACCCCAGAGTGACAGAAAGTGACTTCATACATGGTAACCTCTCTTGTACCCAGGACTTCTGGATGTTCAGGGACCTTCTCAGTCATCTGCTTGCATAACACATCTATCATCTCTTGGCTCAAAGAGTGCCTGCCCCAGGCTAAGCTGCCATGGGCGTCTTATCCCATCTTCACCCCTTGACCCTCATCCCCCACCATACCAGGGAGTCAGTGCTGTCTAAAATTGCAGATGAAGAAAGTAGGGATGAGGGAGGGTGAGTAACCTGCTCGTGGGTCACACAACTGGACAGTGGCAGCAAGTCTTCAGTCAGCCTTGAACCACCTAGAAAACTACTCCAAGTGTCCTAACTGAGCTCCTTCAAATCCCATGATGGAGACATCATTACCATTCCCAAATATTAGAGTACAAGGAGCAAATTTACAGAAAAAAGTGTAAGAATGTGTTTATCTTCTATTAAGACTCATCAATTTTTCTCATTTTTACCACATTTTATTTAAGTTTCTTAGATACGACATTTAAAATACAAGTGTCAAAAAGAAAGAAACCTGGACTTCATCAAAAGTGTACCATTATTTTGGGGGGTGGACACCAAAGAACTCTATTCAGATAGTGAAAAGACAACAAAAAGAAAGAGAGAAAAAATTGCTAATCATATATGTGGTAAGTGTTCATTATCCAGAATATATAAAGTACCCTTTCGATTTAATAAAAATAAACTACTGAAACGTGGGCAAAGAATTTTAAGAGACATTTCTCCAAAGGATAGATACAAATGATCAATAAGCACATGAAAAGATGATCACTAGTCATTAGGGAAATGTAAATTAAAACTACAGAAAGATACCACATCACTAGATGACACGCCTTCCTTTAGAATTGCTATACTAAAAAATGAAAAATAACAATTATTGCCAAAAATTGTGGAGAAATTACAGCACTCACACTTTGCTGTTAGGAAT
This sequence comes from Sciurus carolinensis, assembly GCF_902686445.1. Classification (NCBI taxonomy): domain Eukaryota; kingdom Metazoa; phylum Chordata; class Mammalia; order Rodentia; family Sciuridae; genus Sciurus; species Sciurus carolinensis. Next base: position 862,671 of record NW_025920120.1, read on the forward strand.
GTAAAATGGTGTAGTTACTGACCCAGCACTTATGACCCAGCAATCCCACGTTTGCATACATGTCAAAAAGAAGTGATAAAGATGTGTCCATGCAACGAGGCTGGAGTGGCTGGGACATGGTCAGCACACCCCCATCCTTGCTCCTGCCTCTCCCAGAAGCAACCCAGCAGTAGTGTCCTGGTGTACCAGGTGGAGTCAGTGTGGCCTTTCGTCCTTGGAAGGCCAAACCTCACCATGCTGCCTAAATATGTCACTCCCCTGATGAGATGCCATGTGCTGTCCTCCAGCCACCCTGCAATGCCAGACCCAGGGCTCAACCTGGGCCACCTTGGCAGCCAAGCCTTGCTCACACTGTCCCAGGGCCTCTGAGCAGTGATGACTCCAGAATAATGGAGAAGAGAGGCTTGCCTTGAGTGGAGGCTGGGAGGGCTGGTGGCTGACCAGGAGCAGCAGCAGGGCCAGCAGGCTGGAGGCAGCAGCCCCTGGCATCCATCCCTTCCTGTCCATGTGGTGGTTCCACTCTCCCTGTCCTTCTGGGCATGAGTGGATAATGATAGGAATGCCAGGCTCAAAATGTGGTCAGCATGGTGAGTGGCATTGGAGGTATCTGCTCGACAGAGGAGGCGATGGAGGCACCTCAGCTCCCCATGGGGCACAGGCTCTGCCAAGTCCTTTGGCCAAGAAAGAACCCAATATCCTGGTGGGAAAAATCACACAGCTGAACAAATGCCAAGCCAATCAGAGCCTTCCAGAGCCTGAGATAGCTGTGCTCTCTATCCAGCAGGGTCAGAGGTACCCAGGCCCTCCTAGGATGCCCCTCCTCCACCAGGATCAGGAGCGGGGGCAGAGGCCTAGGGCTGAGGACAAAAGCCTGACCCAGCTCTCTTCCTTACCCTTGGAAGGAGCAGCCAAATCAGCTCCTAGGGAGCCCAGGAGAGCCTGAGAGAAGCACAGAAAAGGCCATCAGGGGCTGGGCACTCTTGAATCCCCAGACTCCAGCTCTACCCCGTGAAGAGGCAGCCCTCACAGCAAGGCAGGCACGTGGCCAGTCCCCTGCTCCCAGGAGCTATGGGGAGGAGGATGGCCCAGTGGGCCAGTTCTTCCTCTCCAGAGTTTCCCAAGGCTCTGACCCAGCACCGATTCCAGTTCTCCCCAGTCCTGCTGTTGCAGCTTGGGCCCTCACTGGCTTGTGCTGTGGGAAAACGAAGGAGTAAGGAGTTAGTAATTCATGAGGAAAGTGGGCCTGTGCATCAGGCAGGGCTCTACAAAAACTGGAACCCATAGGACATGTGTGAAAAAAAAGAAAGAAAGACGGAGCTCTATTTTCTACAGATTAGGCCTCTATTTATTACCTGTGTAACCATACAGAGGTCAGTATCCATTGTCTACTTACCTACCTACCTGCTTATCCACACACACAGACCTATGCCCATTATCTACAGAGATCCAGCATCCATTCGTCCATAGAGAGGTCTACACCTGCTCTCAGTCTACATCAACATTTGTCTATGTGTCTATCTGCCAGATAAGGGAGAGATGGAGATGTATTTTGAGGCTTCAGCTCCTGTCCTGGTGGGGTTCAGCAGGTCTGAGCTCTGAGTGACCCCCACATGGAGGCAGGAAACAGTTCTTGCTACGGCTCAGGTCCAAAGGCCACTGAGGCAGAGGCCCTCCCTCCCAGGTATGGCCAGTGTGTTCCTCTTCTGGCCTTGAACAAGGCAGCTGCTTTATTCTTTCTGCTGGATTCAGTGGTAATCTCTGAAATCATACCTTCCAGCAACATCTGGAGCTGGCTGTACTTCTGGGGACTGTGCCTGGCCAAGAGGGCTCATACCCCAAGCACCCCCACCATGGCAAACACCTCCTCCTGCCGCCCCCAGCCTCTCCTACATCTGGACATCTCAGGACCCCAGGTGTGCAGGCAGAGGGACCCAGAGAGTGTCTCCAGTGCATCTCCTCTGCATCTATTCCAGAGAGAGCTTGGACTGCTCAGGGGCACTCCAAACCCTGGGGGCAGCAAGGCAGGGAGAATCCGCTTGCAGAACCTGATTGAAGTTTGGACTTTCCCCAGGTTTTTGCATGCACAGATTGCATGAGATTTCAGGTTCCTCTGCCCTGACATCCCAGTGTGCTGGACATTGACCCAAGATGCCACCACCTAAAAGTACCTTGCGACTCCTGCACGAAGTAGATACTTCTGCACAGTAAAGGAAGTGAAGGGAAGAACAGCTTTGGGAGTCCTGTTCTTCTCAACAGAGCTACGTTGCTTTCTAGCAAGAAACAGCACTCTTGTAGCTCTTTATTTGGATGCTGATTTTGCACAAACTAGAGAAATCACCTCCTGAGATTTTGCTCTGACTTGCCTTCACTGCCAGGAGGGATGCTCTCTGTTGTACCTGGCAGATGGAGAGGAGGGTGCAGAAGGTGTAAATGCACCTTCAAGATGAAGACAGTCACATGCACAGCTGAAAGCATCAACTCAGCTCCCTCTGGATCGGTGATCAGATTGCTCCCAAGGACCTTCCTTTGCCATTTGAACCTTGAGGTATAATGAAAGGGAGGTGGTCATGAGAAAGATGTGGTCCCAAGGCCACGGGCAACCATGATCCATGCCCTGCCACCTCCTGGAAACTAGGGATATAAACTACCTGGGCCTCAGTTTCTTGTTTGTGAAGTTGGAGTACTGGGGGTGAAGTGGGGTGGCTCACGGTCAGCCTTAGATGGTGCCACCACTGAGGAAGGGCACAATGAGCGTCAGTTGACCCTGGATGTACTGACCAGCTTGGTGACTCAAGCTGGTGTGCCCGCCTGCTGCACATTTGCTGGGCTGGTCTCCAGGGCTCTGGGATATCTGAGTCACAAGCTCCACACTGGCCACTTGAGGCAGGAACCCCTGGAGTAGAATCCCTCTTCTCAGCCTCATGGGGACAGGCAGCACATGTTGGATGAGTGAGCCCCAGACTGGGCGGGCACCACCTGCAGCAGGGCCTAGGGACTGAGGACCTCCAGCCTCCACCCTGTGCTGGCCCCAGAGCCTCAGCTCAGCTCAGAATGTTACAGCTCCATGCAGGGCTGGACTGTGCTGATGGTCACCACTGAGACAGTCAAGGTGCCTCAGTAGTGAGACTGGTGCTCACCATCAGTGCGATTAAGGCACACCAAACAGGGCCACAGAGCTAGGCAGCTTTAAGGGGGAAGCTGTGCTGGATGGTCCCAGCCATACGTTGTAGGAGTTTCCTGGGAAAGTGGCCTTAGCAGGGACCCAGCTGAGGACTCCAGGGAATTTCTCCAGAAACTGTCACCCAGGAAAATGTACATGCATTTAACCCTGAAGATACCTGTATACACACTCATCACACACACACACACACACACACACACACACACACACACATGCATACACATGCACACACCCTACACACCTAGGCACATACACATATACAAACATGCACAAACACGTGCATATACACTGCATGCGCACAAGCACACAAACATGCCATATATCTACACACACACATACCACACACATGCACATAGGCATACACAAATACACATACACATACATACAAATACACACATCTCCACACCTGCAGAAATACACCACCATAGACACACATAGATGCATGTGTGTGCTCTTGCTTTCTCTCTCTCCTTGGCCTCCTAAGATTCAGGCAGTCAACATGAGGTAACTTCCATAACCAACCTGAGTTAGCTTCCTCTAAGCTTCCCTGCCTGTGGCTTGTGACATGGAGGGTTCAATCTTTAACCTCCTGGACAGCTGAGCAACTTAGAAGATGGTGAGGCCCACTCCCTTCCTGTGGACAGTTTCCTCGATGGTTGACCTGGGATTGCACTGGGGTCAGTGGTTTCCACAGTGAAGACACAGCGCTCTCTGCCCCTGCTGACCTCTCAGGACCACATTTGCTCTGGAACATCCCACGAATGCCCCTGTGCTGAAACTTTGCTGGGGCAGCTTCCACACCTGGGTACGTTTCCTCTTCTGAGAATGAATGTATCGATTTCAGCTCAGTGAATGCCTCCATGATGGCATGCGATTACATAATGGAATGCTTTTCCTTTTAAATAATCTGACAGAAAATATGTATCCCTATATACTGTCAGGTACTCTTCCTTTATTAGAAAAGTCTACATTAACTTCCGCATTCCCACACCTGTTGGCAGTAAAGCAACTGTGAGGTCAGTGGCCCCCATGTGTCCTGCTCTCATTCCCTGCAGAAGAGCCTCGTTTCACGGGGATCCTGCCCACAGCATGAATCAGAAGAGACATAGCTGTTGACCAGTGGCATGAAGGTTTCAGAGCAAAGAAGAGGAAGGGGGGGGGGCCCATCACTTTACGATGAAATGTGAAACCACATGAGAGTGCCCCTTTAAGCCACTTGGGACCTGAAGACCGAAAATAAAATGCTCTCAATCAGATAAACAGTCTGAGCCTCTACGGATCTGGGGTGACACTCATGTGATTCACATGGGTGAAGAAGCTAGAGCAGCCTGGGTGTGAATACCAGCTGTTTCATGGTGCCCACCGGGTGTCCAGGACCATGCAGCCCTGGACAGCCCTGCAGATGTCAGCCCTGTGAAGATGATGGCAGCTACTCCACGGCCAGCCCAGGTCCAACTCAGCAGCATGAGGGGGTTTGAGGAGACAGTGAAGGTGAGCTGCAGCATGCGCAGTTGAGTGAGTGAGGACAAGTTGCCCTGTTGTTGAGGTAAGTCTCACCCACAGCAGCGAAGCTAGCTTGCAGTCACAAACTGCCAAACTTTCAGTCCACAGTCTGATGGGCTGGCAGTAGTGGAGATGCCGCCCTGGGGATTGCCTCTCAGCCCGAGGGGTGCTCTCTGCCCTGCTACACCACTGATCACAGTGCCAAAGACGTGTTGAGTTCAGAAAGTGGGTGCTGGCCTCTGAGGGGTGCACCTAAGCTGGGCACCTACTCACACCTCCCCAGAGCCCTCCTCTGGGAATCTGAGGGCCACAGGGCTCCTTCGGCCTCCAAAGGCTGGCATTTCACTGCCGCCCCTCCCGTGCCTCACCCAGACCCAGGACCAGTGACCCACAGAGGCAATGCCAACCCTAATTCACCTCTGTGGCCAGGACAGGTCAGGGCTGAAGCCTAAGCACTCCCTGGCCAGCAGCGCTGGCCCAGCTCAGCCAAGGATCTGGTGTAACTGATGTGTGCTGCTGGCTTCCAGCTGGCATGGCTCCACAGCGCACTCCAGCGCATTTTCTAAGCACATTGCTCATCTGTCTCCTGTTTCTGCCTCAGCCACCATTGTGCTGCAGGCAGCCAGAATAAAATATACCATATGCTCCTGGCAGAGTTGCCAATGGCTGATGAATGCGACTCTGTTGCACATGAAGTGCGGGCCAAGCAGCGAGGGCTGGTTAGAGCATCACTGCTCCAGCCGGAGATGCTCCCTTGCCTCAGCCCGAGAGAGAACAGGGTGGCTCATGCAAACCAAGTCACAGACTTCTATTTCTAAATCTACTGACACGTTCCTCAAGCATGAGAGTGGAATTCGGGTTCAACCGATACCATCCAAATGATCAACAGTCAAGTAAAAGAAAATGCAACAGCAGCAACCATTGCTACTGTCCCTTTAAACTAGAAAAAAAGGAGGAAAATATTCTGCAAGTTCTACAAGAAGAAAATGTCACATTTGTATAGACCCCAAATCCCCTCTGTTTAAACAGGGTGATTAATAGCAGTTCCTGTAGGAAATTAAATTCAGGGAAGAACAGAAATATGCAGATATGCAGATTTCTGGGCAGCATGGCCATCTCTGGGTAAGGAGCTGCTGATTAATCTTCATCCTCAGAATACAAAATGAAACACTGGGCTTTCCTGGCAAGCATGGAGATAACTGATCCCTCCTACAGAGGGAGGAGGAAAGGCAAAACACAGGAGGGATCTTGGAGCCACCACGGCAGCCTGAGAGTGCCGAGGCTCTGTACTCCAAGCACCATGACGTGTTAGCAATGCACAGCGGCTTCATTCCAGGCCTCGCTGAGCTTGTCTTAGAGTTCTCCCTCCTCCTTTCTGATGTCCTGGGACAGCGGTCAGTCGCCCCTGGGGTTAATAGCTAACCTCCTCATCTTTAGCCCCTGGGACACTCAGAAGCACTGTTCCTCCCTGTCATCTGGGCATGAGCTCCTGGGCACAGGGAACAGCTACCACCCACCAGTGCTCCTCGGAGCACAAATCTCCAAACATACACCTGGTTTTCTGTTGGCAGGGGATTCTGAAAGGCTAAATGAAATAGATAATTTATTAACCTATGATGCCAGGAACTTAATTTGCAAATAGAGACTATTCTTCTTGGAACCAACCCTCTCATCACCCCAAAATGTCAATGTGGTCATACCATCAGGTCTGAAATGGGTACAAGATGTTTAATCATTGAATAATAATGTCATTTATTTATTTTTTAAAAATATTTACAGCAATATTGGAAACATCATTTTCAGTGAAATTTTTTGTAATTACTGGAAACCTAAGCCTGTTACAGTGAACCATTCAAGGTCTCTCCAATAATTGTATAGTAGTAGACATTATGCTGTATTACTAAGGCTGTAATTTCCTGCTGAATCTGTCTGGATGTTTCTTTTTATCACTTGACAATTTCTATCTAGTTATAGCATAATTAAGTTTCCTGACTCTTGCTCACTCTTTTAACAGGATGCTTAGAAATATACTATAATTGCAGATCTTCAGGCTGATGTCCTTTCTCCCACACAGTAATGGAATAAAATTATTAATCCAGTAATTGTACAGCACATATTACTTTGCATTGAATGTCCCTCATCCTCATTTTCTGTTAGTGACAATCAGCCTGAGGTACAAATCATTTCTGCAGGGATCAGGGTCTGTGGAAAAGCCTCTCCTTCACCCTTGGGATCCACCTGCGCAGTTGTGATTATTCAAATGCGATGTGGATCTGGGCTCCAACGAACAAAACAAAGTTGATAAAATGGGCTAAGGAGCAGGATGTTTTCCTGATGCAGCTCACGCGCTGAAATCAGAACCAACCTCCAAATGATGAAGTATACAAAGGCCTGTGGAGCTAATGTCAGATCAGGGCTCCCTGAGCCTTGGATAGCTGGGTGGCAGATCAGAGCTCATGCTCACCAGCTCTGTGGAGGTACTGGGAGCTCCTGGTCTACAGCTTCTCTTGCATGGAGTAAGGGGGTGGCAATGGTTCTCATGGTGTGCATCCCTGCACCTATTGGCTCTGTAAATCTCACTCCACCACTGGTGTGCCTGCAGACCAGAAGTAGTGACCAGGAAATAGAAATTACCAGGGGGCAGCTCCCACCCTTGGGCAGAGCACCAAGCTTCAACATCCACCAAAACACCCCAGAGATGGGCAGTGCACACTCCAGGTCTCTTGCCCCTGGCCCCCTAGGCACATCCAAGTCTTGGAAGAGGGGGGCCATCTCAAAACTGCTCAGAGCCAGATGGCCATCCCACTGTTCCATTAGAGGCCTAGGTGCTGTGACCAGCCAGGGAAGTCACTGGAGCAAGAAGTCCAGCTCTGCTTGTTCAAGAAGCCCACACAAGCTGAACGACTGGGAGGATTAATGGGTGAACAGTCCTACCCCATCTTTGCCAGGAGAGCAGATACATGATTCCAAAGCAATAACATGTCACCAAGCAAAGCAACAAGATGGTCTCAGACCACGAGGGTTTATTTTGCATAAAACGTGTAACCATATGATGAAAACATGACATGCTGTGGGAGTAGATGGGTCACATGTCATTTAATGCGTGCACAAAAAGTGCCTTCTGTCTAGTGCTGGGACATGGCCTCAGTCCCTCCTCGAATCTCACAGCTGTTCTCGGTCCTCTCTCTGCTGCACTTCAGTCACCTAAGGGCCACCCACAGTCCAGTGGGCTCACTGACGAGTCCCAGGATCTCATCCATATCTAGATTAGCAGACATGCACATCATCATTCTGCTGCCCAGTGATGGCTGCGCAGTCTACAGTGTGCTGGCTGCAGGTGACTTACACCCTGTTCTGACATGACTGCTCCCACATGTTCTGTGCTGCAGACACCTGATTCATTTCCACAGAGCCAGCACCATGGAAAAGTAGCTGCTGACATTCCGGGAAGAGCAGCAGAGAATAATGTATTCCCAGAGTAGCAGGCAGTAACGTCAGTTTAGCCTATTCTGATCACATCTGGTTAAACTGCTAGTTCCCAACTAGGAATGATTTTTCACACAGGGGATATTTGACAGTGACCTTTGGGTTGTCACCATGGGTATGTGTGACAGTGTTATTGGCATCTGGTACATAGAGCCCAGGGATGCTGCCAAACATCCAGCAATATCCAGGGCAGCTCCCTGCCTCCTACTAAGAACTATTCGTCAATAGTTCAGAGGCTGAGAAACCCTGGAGTACATGGACAAAACTGAGTTGCAAAGAAAAAGTTCCAACCTGAGAGTCTGTGAGCCATTAATGTCAGAGTAGCACACAACAGTATGAATGCTTTCTTCTCCCAACCTCCCACCTCTAAACTTCAACACAGGAATTATTTTAAACTATAGCAATTTTTCTTTCCAAGCTAAAGGATAAACTACAAAGGAGGCAAATGAGAACTAAGGAGTTTCTTTTTCCATTAATCCTGATATTATTAGAAAATTGAAAATGAAATTAAAATTAAAAAAATAAACAAGTTGTCCTTCTGGTGATACCAGTTTAGCTGTGGAATTCGTCACCTATCTTGTCTGCCAACCTGCCCATACTCTGAGATCTGTGACTCACAGCTATTACTTGAGTCTCATGAAGTCCACATACTGAGTAACAGTGGTAGTCATTCATATATTTAGGAAACTGAAAGGTTGGAAACCATAAGGTTCAACACCAGCGCATGCAGAGGGACCCACTCCACCTTCTGTCATGAGGCGCAGGTCAACAGCAATAGTGAATTTGCATCATAAAATAACCAGTGTTTTGGGGAATCCTGCACTGCTGTGTTCTCAAAGCTGCTAAACCCGGGTTCATGGTAAAACAGGGTGCCGTGGTCTCTGCAGGCAGGAGGAACTTGGGACCTCAGCTGCAGGGTGGTCCTCTATGCCTGGGGGTGGGGAATGGAGGTACTGCTGCCCAGCCTGATTAGGAGCCTCAGGTACAGGGGGCTCCCCAGAGAGGGCTGCCTCCCTGGCAGGCATGCAGCAGCCTGGCAGCATAGCTTTTATTTCCCCATCCTGAGTTCTGTTCCTCTAGGCTGGGGTTTCTCCCTGTGGAAGTGTCTGCATTCCTCCTTCCTTTTGTCTCAATCAGAGGGTTTAATAGCTAAAGTAACTGAAAAGGACCAACAACAGAAAGGCTCTGGTTTCCAGAGTAAATGTAAAAGCAGGCCCAGTCTCCATGGCAAAGAGAAAAGTTATTTGCTGCAGCTTTTTCAGAGCGTGAGCCAAGGCTGACAGCTTTCCTATAATCACCCAATGATGTGGAGTGACTAACTATATTATAAGGTTAACTATAAGATGTCTTTGAAAATATGCAGGCAAAGAGGAATAAAATATGCACCCGGTTTCCCTGCTTCACTATGAATACATTATCAATTTAAGATTTCTAAAAATGTCTCTTCTACTAATTCAACCTGAAGGGGAAGGTGGTGTCCATCCTCCAGGTCTCTGTCTTCCATTCTGCGTCTGTGCAGAAGCCTGTCTCCAGCCTGAGCCTTGTGGATGCAGGCACCACCAGGAAGCACACGGCTGGATACGTCCCACTCCATCCACTGTGCCCCAAGTGGACTCCACCCAGGAGTTACTTCTTCCTGTCAAGTGCAAGTTATGCCACATTTCACCACCTGTATGATTGTACGAGTAGGCCCTTCATTCAGGAGGTTGCACGGCCAGGGTACACTGTGCCTCAGTGTTGGCCCCAGTGGCCTGTGGGAGGGAGCTGGGCTTGCTTCTCGACATTGAGAAGTGCCCCCAGCCCTCCTGCCCATGCTGCCTGTCTTCCCTGTCCTTCACTTAAACATGGCATGAGTTTAAATTTCAGTTGCCATCTCTGATTTAAAGTCCAAAATCTCTCTCTTGGGAAAAGTTGACCATGGGGCCTGCTGGGTTCAACATAAGCCTTCTGCTGGTAAGTTCCAGAGTTAGGCACCTGCGAGGCACCGTCCAGAGGGAAACCATGATCTCACCACTCTTTTCTGGAGCTTCCTCTGAGGACCCTATCTGTCTGTCCCTCCCTCTCTGTGTTCTTTCTGCCTCTCTCACACACATATACACAAACATGCAGTTATGGATTTATATACTACATGGCATATTTTAATTTCCTATGTATGTCTAAAAAGATTACTATCAAAATATGAAGGGAAAATACATTAATAGAGAAATGACAACTACTTTATTTTTGATTTCTGGGAGAATGTAATTATCCTCTCTTGGAGGGATACAGCTACAAAAAGAAAAAGTACAAATAAAAATAATTTTTACTCCATATGTCAGTTCTTCAAGAGAATAGAAAGTTTTCTACATGTCTTTATCAGTTATAAATTTGGAGAATAAAATTTGGGAAATAAATATCATGGCATGTAACTTAGAAATTACATTTTAAAATGCAATAAAAATAGAAAGAAGAAAATAAATCTGTCTTGATGATTTAAATGTATTTATATAATTAGACATTATTCAAGACCTGAATTTAATTTTTCTAATCATTTGTTGAAAACAAATACCCCTACCCCTGCACTTAAAATTCAGGTTGTATCTATGCAAAGCCTCTTTAAGTTGCTGTTTTTCCTCTGTAAAGTGTCCCAAATGACCAAAGCAGAAAATGTACTTCCCAAAATACCAAGCCCTAACTAGAGTATTTATCTCGTGAAAGATCCTAACAGCTCAGTGCAGAAAGAAATTAGTTTTACAGGTAATAATGCTTCCTTTTACCCTTGAATTTTTTTTTATTCTCAAATTTATTTGAAAAAAAATTGTGATGTTCTTTAAAGTGAAGGCCTTTGGACTCTGAACTCACCAGCAGAGTCCAGCTGAGAGTCCTGTGTCCATTGGAGCCACATTGGCCCCACTCACCTGCTGGGCTGGCGTGGTCTCAGTCTCCCTGGAAAAGGGAGAACCCAGTTCCATGCTGGAAACTGCAGAACCAGTAAATATCCCGTGGCCTCCCCTAGGGTCTTGAGGAAAATCTCCCCAAGAAAAAGCTATTACCTTAAGCCCCACAGACATCACAGCTCCCTCTGTCTCCAAAGCATCAATTTATCTATCAGCCTGATCTGCCACTGCCTGTCACAGTCCTGTTCCACGCTGGGTTTTATAAATTGTGTAAAGATAAAAGGCTTACCCTGCTGTAAAAAGAAGTAAGATATAATATTGAATTTTCACTAAAATGAAAATTTTCCTGGTGCCCCTTATATATTTAAAATGGCTGTTTTCTTGCAATGAATATAATTCACTGTCTTTTCTGAAGTATAATCCCATAAGGTTTGACCAAACAAAACTGCTCTAATGATTGCAAATGGCTCAAATATTCTGTCCAGTGAATTAAGTGATAAAAGTTTCTATATTAAAAGAAATAAGTGGAATTTCACACATATAGTAATTTTGAAGCATCCAATTTACATAGAAATCATGGGAAAGGATCCTGGCGCCGTGTTTAACTGAATCATTACATGCATGGCGGATTTGCTAAGAAGCTCCTGCAGGCCAGGTGTGTTTCTTTTAGCATAATAAGCCCTATAATGGAGTCTTTAAAAGCTTCAAATGTATACTTAGATTAACCTTTCTGTTTTAGGGTTCCCCCACCTCAGGGAAAAAAAACCAAAAACAGGCCAGAGGAGAGAGCTGGGGAGTGATTCAAAAGCTGAAGGAAGCCTGCCCCACTTCTTTCACCGTCCAGCTCCTCCAAGCCTCTCCCTCCAGCACACATCCTGTCCTCCAGCCCTTCTCTTCACGGAGGCCCACGGGCAGAGCTCTTCTCACTCCACTGGCTGGAGTACCTTCTCTGATCCAGTCCTCTGGTTGCTCCATCAGACACCACTGGAATGTGCGCCTGAGCCCAGGTTTGCCTCTGGATCCCTCTAGCAATGCAAGGTGGATCCAAGAGGGTGCTGCAGCGTGGCATGTCAGGAAGGTCAGGCTCCACCAGAGGGCCAGGTCCAGGGCTCAGGAGGGAGTGGCTTCCTGCTGAGCAGGGCCCTGCAGAGCCCTGTCCATGACAGTTCATGCCTTCATGCTCCCGCTTCCGCTGGGCTGGCCTCAAGTCGCCATCTTTCACTTTCCCCAGAAGTCTCTTCTCTCGGGCTGCAGCCTCCTCGTCTCCCCTCATTTGCTGCACAGCAGCCCTAGCTGCCTCCTCCAAGAGGACAACCTGACCATGGCCACTTGCCCTCCAGCTGTAATGGTTTCCCCCTCAAAAGACATGCAGCATACATGCAAGAGCAGACCCAGGAAGTGACTGCCATGTGGCTTTGGGAGGTGAGAGTGACACCACACCTGTGACAGTGGGGTCCGTCCAGGTGTGGAGATGTCCCAGCACACCCTGTCTCAGTGACGGCCATGTCCTGTGCCTTTCACTCCTCTGCTGGCCTCCACCTTAGGGAGCTCATCTCGGCTTGGCTTGTCATAACCTGAGGCTAAGCTAGAGTGCTCAGGCTGAGTGGTGAGCAGTTGGGAGCAAGGGGGAGAGGGGGGCTGAGTGGAGGCTGCAGGGCCTGCCCCGGGGAGGTCTCATGGTGGGTGTTCAGGTGCAGCCAGGGGCTGAGTCAGACCCTGGGGCCAGGGCAGAGCTGTGGACCACAGCTGCCCACAGCCAGGAGGCAGCCATCCTGGGGCAGGCAGGCCACAGGAGCTCACAGTGGACTGGGAAAATCTCCCTTTGAAAAACAGGTTGCCTCTGAGGGTCAAGATGACCAGGCCCAGGACAGGAACTTGGATGGACAAGAGGACTGCAGGAAACAGCAACATGGCCATAGAGACACCAAGGAGACCTGGCCTGGGCTCAGAGCTGCCCCTCTGCCCTGAGCCAGCAAGGCCATGATCGCTGTTGCCATTTTCTCTGCTTTAAAACCAAGAGGCATTCCGGAGACACAGGGCCACCTTATTTCAGAGAATTTATTCTCTTGTACCAGCTGAAAAATTATACCTGCATAATAATTAGTAAAGGAGAGAAAAACAGAAAAGTGGTTAGGCTGTAGCCCACAGGAGACGCCCCATCTGTGGGCGACGGGATCACTGTGAAGGCTAAGGAGGTAATGCGGGCTGGGAAGCGCCTGGCTCCTCTCGACCTTGGGGTCACTGCTGACCAAGCCGAGGAGGAAACACTCAGGATGGACTGGCCCAGTGTGAATAATGATGGGGGTTGGCGTGCAGCAGAGCACTGAGCTCTGGAAGGTCAGCAGTGCCCTGGGAAGACCCTCAAGAGCCCTCCCCTGCTACTTGCCACCTGATGCCCTGGGACCTTCTCAGAAGCAGGTTCTCCTGGTCTCTTACTGCACCCCTCCTGGGCTCCCTGACCCAACAGTGGACTGGCCAGCAGTAGAAGGTGGTGGGCAGAGCCCAGGCTCCAGTGGCGGAGTGGTTCCCACATTGTTTTAGGAAAGAGAAGAGAGACAAATGGCTTTCCAATGTATCCAGGACTGTACCTAGAGAGCAGGCCAGCTTTACACCTGCCACAGATCCAGCCAGTTGGACACCTGCCAGGGACAGCGTGTAACACCTGGCCACAGACCCTATGGCAGGTGGCAAGGGCACTGCTGGCTACCCTTCCTGCCCAGGATCTGCAGTGAGAGGAGAACCCAGCAGAGGTGGCGGAGCTACACAGCCACACAGGCAAAGAGCCAGGTCTCATCAGGTGTGAAGAACAGGGTTCAGAGGAACAGCACCCTCTGTGGAAGACTGAAGAAAACTGAAAGCATTTCGTTCTCATCTTCAGTGAGAATGCACACAAGACTGGCTGCAGGGAACCAAGAGAAGGGATGGGATAAAAAGGAAGATTGCCAGAGGCACCTGGGTAAGGACTGGCAGGGAACCAGAAGATGGGACACAGGAGAGTTCAGAGAAATCATAAAGAAAGCTGGGGATTGAGGTCTTCATGTAAGCAAGCAGAGCCCACTGGTAGTAGGAAAGCTCACTGAAAACCTGGGATCCCTTCCTGGGGCCTGCTGATGGCCAGGGCAGTTCAGAGAGAATCTCTGTTAGATGCATGAAGAGCAGAAGGTGCAGAGAGCTCCCATGGTGATCAGAAGCCCTGCAAGACTCACCCAGCATGGGGAGGCTCCCCGGCAGGTGCTGGAGCATTCAGGGTAAACTGCATGTCAGCCAAAATGGAGGGTCCCCAGACTGTCACTGATGCACATGAACCAAACCCTGAGACATGTGGACCCAGCTCTGAGGTGGTGAGTGTGGGTGCAGCATTTGGTGCAGGACCCTGTGCCAGACATAAAGCACTCAGAAAGACAGTAAGGCCTTTCTAATCAGGCATGAAGTGCAACCACGAACCCACGGGACCTGAGTGGGGGACACAGCAGGGGCTCTCCTGGCATAGATGTGCAACCATACATGCAGTTTCACCACTGATGGAAAAGCTTCCCCAACGCTGAGGAACCCCACTGGTTCTTTACTGCTGTAAAGCCCCAGACCTCATTTGATATGTTCTAGAGCATTTCCAGTGAGGAAGGACGGTCCTCCCTGGTCTTGCAGAGTGAGAGCTAGTCCTGATGTTGGCAGAGAACTCCAGCAGAGCTCAGATCTTAGAAACACCAAGTATGGCCACCAGAGAAACCAGACTTCAAATTTACACATTTCAAGTCCTAGAGTGAAAATACATATGCATTTAGAGATAGAGAAAGGCCAGAAGAATGTGAAGGCGTACTAGTGAGCCATGGCTGGAAAGTCCAGTGGAGATGGACAGAAACCAAATATGTATTTAAAACTTTACCAGGGCTGGGTGTGGTGGCACATGCCAACAATCCCAGCAACTTGGGAGGCTGAGGCAAAAGGATTGCAAGTTCAGGGAGACCCTGCCTCAAAATCAAAGGACCGGGGATGTGGCTCAGTGGTAGAGCACCCCCGGGTTCAATCCTGATACCCAAAACCACCAAACTTCACAAGGGTCCTGTGTCCCAGATGGAGAATCAGTGGCCAGTGCTTCCCTAGCTTTGTGGGCACCTTGTGAAGAGCAAAGTCAGCATGTGACCCTTATTCCTGTTACCCATCCTCATCTGGAACCTGAGGAGTTGAAAAGTAAAGCCACGACTATTGTTATTTTCAACAGGAAGGTTTTCTCCTCTGCCCCTTGTTCAAACAGCAAATCACAAAGAGCCAAGAAATGTGTACTGGTGTCAAGGTAGACAGTCAGCAGCAAAAAAATACTATTATGAATATAATGAATTGCTATACATCAGCAATAATTAAAAAGCTGTTGAGAATAACCACATGACATAAAAATAAAAGTCAAAAAACATGATGAAAAATACCCTATATCCAGCAATATGTTTACTGAGGAAACAAAGCAAATAAAAGCACTTTCTATTCCTAAATGAACAATCTGACATATACTGTAAGGATGTCAGTTCACCCCAAATTGACTAGCAAACCAAATAAAATTCCCACACTCACACAAAAAATCTTCCTGCATAGTTTTTGTGAACTTCACTAATGTATTTGAAGCAGGATATGGAAGTTCACATGGTTAAGGAAACAGGAAGGCTGATTCAGTGCCAGAGACAAGGCAGAGTTCAACAGAGCAGGCAAAGATAGAACCAGACTGTGCGGCCCTTTAGTGTAAGGCCACTTGCACCTTAAATCAGTGGAGACAGATTGAACCAGAATAACTGCTCAACTGTAAACGGATAAATACATTGGACATGTAGTACACCACATATCTATATAGACTGCAGATGAATTACTACAACAGCAAAGCCATAAGAAACTAAGGAAAGAATATTTTATACATACATATCTGGTGTGGAGATGGATTTCTGTAAACATGATAACAACATAGAAACACTAAGGAAAAATTTGATGGATTTGGCAACCTAAAATTTTCATACCATTTTCATGTTAAAAAATAGAGGAGAAAATGATAAATTGGGGAAAATACTTAAAACATGCAGTATCCAAAAGCTGTTAATTTTCTCAATATGTAAAGAGTACTTGCAAATCAATAGAAAAAAAGGTTATCTCCATGTAAGAAAGGACTATGGATACAAATAGGCAATTCAGAAAAGACTAATAAGCAGCCCGTCACTATATGAGAACCGTTCAACCTCACCAGTTTCCAAGAGAACAAAACCTAAACCATGTGCCATTCTTTAAATGGTCAAAAAAGATTTTCCAAAACAAAACAAAAGACTCAGGTTTTCAGCTGTTGCTAGGAATTAAGCATTATTTCCATACCTCTCTGATGAGTGTGTCCTTTTGTGTGAAATCTCAGAAGAGCTGATCATCCATGTCTCAGGTGTGTCCTAGACCTTTACCTCCTTTGGATCAGCAATTCTAACTCCTGACTTTTCTCCTGAGGAAAAAATGAAACAGACACTCTCTTAAGATTTGGACCACCAAGAATGTGAATTGTAAGTTTTAATATCACCTTGGGGAAACCAATGGAGTGGTTTTAAGTGAATCAATTTAAAAGTAGTGACTACATTTACATAAAGGGTCTCTGTATAAATCCAACGTCCCTGTAGTAAAGCATCTAATGACATGGGGACATGCTCATGGCATAATACTAAGTGATAAAGGCAAGGCTCAAATTCACAGACGTTGTGATCTCCATGTAATCTTGTAAAAATTAACTTTGTCTTAGAGCCACCCTGCACTTCCTCTTCCAAGTAAATAAGTCATGTCTAACATAGTCTGAACAAAGAACATAACAGAGGCCACACAGAAGCATCCAGACCAGCGACAGTCTGAGAGGTGCCTCGGTTTAAGGGCCAAGTGCAGAGGAAGCTTTCCCCTCCCAGCTGACCTTGCAGGCGTGGTGCTGGGCACCTGGGCCCCCACCTGTCTGTTCACCTGTATCTACTAAAATTCACTCCTCAGAATGAGGACTGAGATCCTGCCTAGTAAAGCAGCCCACAGAGGGTGGTCACCAAGTGTCAGGTGGGATGTGCTTTGATGATGGCTGAATAGTATTAAGATGCATAGGCACAGAGGGGGAGACCACGCAGAGGGGAGGTGTCAGGGCAGTGGGGCCACAGGAGTCCTAGTGTCTGTGGACTGGCAGGAGCTTCAGGGAGGGGCAGAGCACCTGCCAGAGATTGCTGGGCCCCTCCACTGAGCCAGCTGGAGCCCAAAGCAGGGCCCAGATGGCTTCTGCTGAGCTGAGGCTGAGATCCTGCACTGAGTCCCCTGGCATATCCCAGGGTGGGTGAACACAGTCTCTCCACCTTCCCTGGTAGAGAGTTCACATGCTCACAGGTAGGAGTGACCATGTGGCTATTGCTCCCCAGAAGTGAGGTCAGTGCTGATTTCCCCGGCATCACCAGGATCTGTCAGGGCATCTCCCCGGGCCATCACTGTGCGTATGTCATTTCTGATATCAGCACAAACTCAGCATTTTCTGGAGGCCCAGCCTCTTCTTTCACCCATGCAGAGTGTGTAGCTCACAACTCTGGGGGACAGAGACACCAGCTGTGGTGGGACTCAGAGCAGGTGCTCCCTGAGGTCCCTGGCAACACTGGCTCCCTACACCAGTGTCAGGCACGCTCTGTTCCTCCCTGAACATCAGTTCTGAGGCTCTGTGTTCTTGGCAGGGCTCGTATTCTCTGGGCAGGAGGGTTGGCTGACCCTCCTCCTCTCTTCTTCACCTGCCCATCTGAGCTCCCATTTCTCACCTGGCCCCATGTGGGGTCAGATGAGATCTGCCACAGGTCCAGGTCCTGGCAGGGGCTGGGGTCCAGCAGAGAGGGGAGCACCCCTGCCAAGGCGAGCCAGCAGTCATTAAGGATTGTCCAGGGACAGCACCTGGGATCAGCCTTGGACTGCTTCATGCCTCCATCAACTGAGGCCCTCTGGACATGGCCCCAGGGCCCCAGCACCCCTAGTATACTTCTGTGTGCTTGGTTTCCTGGCCCCGTGCTCCAGGGGAGCACCTGGACAGCATGCCCACTGAGGGACAGAGAATGGTGGGATTGGGATACATTGGACATTTTCAGCTGGCTACCCATGTCCCCTGGTCACTCTCCCTCCCATTCCCACCTGACACCCACCATCCACTTTCTTTGGTTTGCTTCCTGCCTTCTCTGAAGCTCTATAAAGACCTTGCATCACCACATGGGAAAATGCTTCCTGCGAGTGGATTAAACATGAGTGACTCTGAGAGCCAGGTGCCTGTGCCCTGTACAGGTGTGGCCTCTCCTCTTCCCACCATCTGCTTCCCATGGTCCATCAGTGGGCACCATGTCCAGAACGTAGCTTGCAACCTCAAATCTTCTCCCTGGAAGGAGACAGCTGCTTCTTGCAAATTGAGTGGGGTATTGCGGATGAGGGCTCAAAGTCAAGTCCAGGCTGGGGACACACATGGACCAAGAGTAGCCACAGCCAGCCAGAGTCCAGCAGGGCTCCCTGAGTCGGGTGAGAAGGAAGCCCAGGAATTCTGCTGTTGCTCCACACAGAGCAGAGGATCTGTAGGGTGCCACATCCAGATCCTTGGAGCTGAAACCGCAGGCCTCTCTTGCGAAGTTCCTTCAAGGACTATTTTATGTGAATACTTTATTCTTTTTTCTTGCAGGGGAATCTACATTACATAAGCTTGAGTCCTCCACAAACACCTCACTCCACTCTGACTACAGAATTCTAGCAACAGTTACACAAACACAGATCCAGGCCCAGGAAACACTCTGAGGCCTGCCTGGTATAGACATCCTTTCCTCGCTGGCTCTACACAGTCTGTGTTCTCCAAGTTGCAGGAGTGGGAGGGTGCAGCTCAATCCAGTGCCTTGAAGTGCACTTTGGTTTCTATGACATTCAGTCAGCAAGGCACATTCTTCCTAGGGCACAGAGAATTGCGGCTGGTCCTGTTGCTGACAGGCACTCACTGTGATGCTTCTCTACCCTTCTCTTCCTCAGAAGGAAGGTGGGTGTCAGCCAGGCTCTCTCCCCTTCTGGTGGCTAAAGTTTCCCTCCCCATCCTGCAGCATGAGAAGAAAGTGAGTGTGATGGCCACTCAGCTCAGGAGTTCCAAGGCAAAAGGTCCTGGAAACAGGTCAGCCTCCACAGCCAGCAGGGAACCCTGGTCAACCTGCGCCTTGCTCACAGAGAGTGAGCTCACAGAGGCCTTGCTCACAGAGGCAGTGCTCACAGAGGCCTTGCTCACAGAGGCCGAGCTCACAGGAGCTGGACTCACAGAGGCCAAGCTCACAGGGGCTGGGCGCACAGAGGCCAAGCTCATAGGGGCTGGTCATGCTCCCAAACACCTTGCTCACGTAGGCAGTGCTCACTCAGGCTGAGATCACAGAGGTGGTACTTACAGAGTATGAGCTCACAGAGGCTGGGCTCAAGAGGCCGATCTCACAGGGGCTGTGCTCACAGAGGCAGTGCTCACAGAGGCAGTGCTCACAGTGGCCATGATCACAAAGGCCATGCTCACAGAGGCCGAGGTCACAGAGGGCTTTCTCAAACAGACCAGCCACACAGAGGCATTGCTCATAAAGGTTGATTGCACACAGGCTGGACTCACAGAGACCTTTCTCACAGAGACCTTGGTCACAGAGGTCTTGCTCACAGAGTCCAAACTCACAGAGGCTGTTCTCACAGAGACCTAGCACACAGATGGCCTGCTCATAGAGACAGGGCTCACAGATGCCAAGCTCACAAGGGCCGTGCTCACATAGACCATGCTCAGAGAAGCAGTTCTCACAGAGGTCATGCTCACAGATTCCTTGCTCACAGAGGCCTTTCTCACAGAGGCCTTGCTCACAGAGGCCTTACTCACAGAGACCCTGCTCACAGAGGCATTGCTTACAGAAGCCTTCCTCCACAGTGGACATGCTCACAGAGGAATTTTTCACAGACAACTTGCTCAAAGAGGCTACACTCATAGATGCTGTTCTCACAGAGACCATGCACACAGAGGCCTTGTTCATAGAGGCCTTGCTCACAGAGGCCTTGCTCACAGAGTCCTTGCTCACAGTGGCCGTGCGCATAGAGGCTGTTCTCACAGAAGCTGAGCTCACAGAGGCCTTGATCACAAAGGCCGTTCTCACAGAGGCCTTT
>NW_025920120.1:882978-971149 GCF_902686445.1 Sciurus carolinensis
TTCCCAGGAGCTTCTGGGCTGGTCATGGCCATGTCTGAAGAGGGCCTTGGGTGCAGGCCTGCTCTAGGGCGTGAGCAGTGTCTTCTCGGCACCAGTGTCTGAACCCTGTTAGAATGCTCTTCTGTCCCCAGGCTCAGGTTAGTGTTGACGGTCCCGACAGTCCTGCAGCTTGGAGGGGCTGGTGTCTGCTCACTGACTGACATGAGGCCTCAGAGACGGGATTTGTTAAGCCCCGCTGGGCTCGCCACAGCCTCTGGGAGCCTCTATGTTGCCTGCACAACCCCCGGTCCCTGGTCCTCTGTGCTGTGCCCTCTCCCCTGCGGCACCCCACTCACCCTCTGCACATTGTTCCAGATGCTTCCTCAGGATGACAGGAGGTGGGGGACCCAGAGGCCCCAGGCCCTGTGTTTGGGGCTGGTCAGGGCGAGCGGGAAGGACCACGCTTCTCTGCAGTGCTCTGCTCTGCTCTCTGCCAGTCTCCAGGGAGGGGCCAGCGTGTTTCATCTCCCCACAACCAAGACACTCACCTCCAGATAAAGGGCTCCGGATGTGGGGGTCCTGGAAAGCTGCTTGCAACTGATAATAGTCTGCTGGTGGCCACAGCGCAGGAGCCTAGAGGAGTGGCATGGCCTGATTATAATAAAGCTGTGTGGTGCCACGTGCCTGGATTTGATTGTGGGTCTGTGGCATAAGCCCCTCCCTGCCTCCTGCCCAGGAGCTCAGTGCCTCCTGCTCCTGCTCCTGCAATGGGCCCCTCCACTGCTTACTCCTGCCAGGGCCTGGTGATTCTGCTGGCGAACATCTGCTTGAGTTTTGCAGTCACTTATTTTTCTTTCTCATTGTCCTTTTTCTCCCCATTCAGGCTGGCAGCAAAGTACTTCTTAAAAAGACCTTTGGCTGGTGGCCTCGGCCTTGGGCCATGTCTGGACCTGCTTGGACCTGGATGTGGGTTGCAGTGGGGTTTGGCTTGGTGGCTTGGGGGTGCTGGGAGGTGCAGGGGTGACTGGGTCAAGCTGGGTCCTGTACTCAGGGCCAGGAGGGACATGTCCCCTACACACAGATGTCTGACCTGGAACCTGCAGGAGGAGGGCTGAGTTCCCCTGCATTGCCTTCCCACAGAGGGGATCATGGGCTCCCCTGGGTGCCAACCTGGCCAGCTGGACACGCAGGGTCTAAGGACAGTGTTCGTGGTGCAGTGTTGCTTCTGGGGTGTTGGATAGGCCCAGGGGCTGTCGCATAGCCTTGATGTTCATCTCGCAGTCACCCTGCAGGCAGCTTGGACCACAGTCCCCACTCACATATGGAAAGGAGGAAGCCCCAGGGTTAGTGACCTCCAGAGGTCACACATGTGGAGGGCGTGGGGAAGTGCCCTGCAGCTGTGAGCCCTGAGGCCTGAGCCCTTGCCCGTCCCCACTGCTCCCTTTGAGCACTCAACTTCTTGGCCATCTGCAGATGCTTTTGGAGTGTCCTCTCTGGACCAGTGCTGGGGGTGCAGGGGTGACTGCGTCAGGCTGGTTCCTGACATCAGTGAACTCCCCTTTAGTTGAGGACCCAGATACAACCAGTAATGAAGGTCGTTTCAGAACAGGCTAGGGGCTCTGGAAAGAGGACACCAGAGACATGGTGACCTTTTTTACTAGTGTGACCAGGAAGACCTGTCTGAGGGCTGGACGTTTGCACTGACACTGGTCAAGCAGAAACCAGGCCTGGGAAGAGAGGAGGGAAGCCGGTTGGGCCAGGAGGTAGCAAGTGCAAAGGGCCTGTGGTCAGCATGGCTTTGGCAGTCTTGAGCATCTGCAAAGAGGCCAGCAGGGTCAGGGATGAGGTCAAAGGAGCTGGCAAAGTGGGAGCAGACACTGAGAGGTCACTGGCAGGGCAGCCACTCTGTTGTCCAATGGCAGGTGATAGTACCCAGGCCTGTGGATGAGTAGTGGACACTTGTTTTTCCTAACATTTCAGCATAGTGCAGGAGTGTGTGTGTGTGTGGTTTTTTTCTAGGCTGCAGGAGGGATGCGGAGGCAGGGCGGCTCCGTCACTGGCCCAGGCTGCATGGGTGGTACGTAGCAGAGCCTGGCGGTACAGGCCCACAGCCTTGTGTTCCCACATGCGTGTCCCATGGCTCTGCCCCTCCTGACCGCTGTCTCCAGGCCCCTGTGGTCAGCAGATCGCTAAAGACTGCCATGCCCTCTTCTTGTAGCATTTCAGGATCCAGGCACTCCAGGGGCAGGGATGTCATCATGGGCATGAAGGGTTAAGGCGTGGACATCTCTGGAACTAGGTGGCCTGCGCTATTGGGGAAAGGCCCGGCCCACAGGAACACGGCTTTCATCTCCAGCCAGCTGTTTTTCCCAGTGCCCCTTCCTGGGCGGGGCTGAGAGCAGCTGACCTGCCCAGGGAGGGGACCGTTCCTCAGCACAGTTCCTGAGGTGCGAACTGACCCAGCCTGCTCAGCTCAGCTCGGCTCTCACTAAACCCAAACCCCACACCCCAGGCAGTACCTGCGACCACCTGACCAGGCTCCTGGGCCCGGGTCAGGTGGAGTTGACTCTGCTTTGCCAAGTGCCCTGGGCTCCCACTCCTGGAACCCCAGCAGGCCCCTGGGACAGTGCAGGGAAGGTGATCAGTCTTTGCCAGAGGTCTCTGAGCAAGAGGGAGGTGTCTGTTGCTGGTCGGTTAACCAGATCCTGCCTGGCACAAAAGCTTTATGCCATTGAGTTAGGTTGCCAAGATTGAAAAACTGGGTTTCCCCGTGTAAAGTTGAGTTTTTTGCTTCTTTTCAAAACTCTGAACTTCTGGCCATACCGAGTTGGCCTCCCTAGGGGGCAGAAGCTGGCTATTGCCGAGGAGAGGCTACCCCTTGCACTGGCCATGAACCTTCTGCGACACCATCATCCCCAACACTCTCCCCTCTATAAATTTCTGTCAGTCTTCTGGGAACCTGTCTTGCCTTCCTGAAACTGCTTGGCATCTAATGTTTGGATGCTGGAATGTTCCCGAGGCCTCCTGTTTCCACCTGTTTGTGTTTGTGATGTGGTCTCTGTGGTTGTGGATGAGGCCAGGTAGCCAAGGCAACCAGCTGAGGTCCTGGCATGTGGCAGGAGATCTACTGCCCATTGTTTCCTTGACCTTCAGACTCTGAGATGCAGGATGACCAGGAGACCCAGAGGGTCTTCCTGCTGATGGTCTTGACTTTATCTTTGACTGAAGTTCTCCTCAAGGACCTGGAGTCTGAGCTGCTGTGTCCTTAGTAGGCTGTTTCCTCCTCTCTCCTTTGAAAGTGGGTTTCTGAGTATCAGTGGCCACACCTGGAGTCCCTTGCTGGGTTTATTGGTTGTTTCTTGGGTGGAGGAGAGCCTGCATGTAGATTTTCTCCTTGTGGCCTGGGACCCAGGAAGCTGGAGAACTGGAGGTGTTCTTTGGGCCCTGGGAGGGATCCAGCTCAGTCACTAGCTGTTTCTGTGAGGCTTTAAATGTTTGTTCAGTGGCTAAGCAGTTGACACCTAATCAGGACTGGAAAGGTTCAGGCCACAAGCAAGAGGCAGGGAACAGGGTCCTGGAGCTTGGCATGACAGTGCAGGGCAGGTCTGAGCACCCGGAAGCCCCCTTAGGCCCCGCACAGGTGGAACTGTTGGAGGGAAGCATGCTGGGGAGAAGCCCATGGGCTCCTCTTAGGCCACGGGACCTCGGGAGCTTCTGACAGCCTGTGGGGCAGGGCTGGGGTCTGGGGCAGGATTGCCACCTGCTCAGGGCCAAGGTGGGTTGTGGTGAGGAATCCCCTCCCTGGAGCTGTCCCCCTGGGGCTATGGAATAGCTGTTGAGCCTTTTCTGGAGAAGGGGCTTGTCCCCAGGCCCAGCTCTCAGGACTTGGTGAAACTGGGGATGTTAAGCCAAACTGAGCGTATTTCCCTAAAGTAGGATTTCTCCAATGGTCCTGAGGCTGAGGTATCCACCACCCTCGCTGGGGCAGACACCTGCACTGGGCCCTGCCTGATTGCCCATGGCCCTGCCCCTTGTGCCCATTGCACCTATGGGTACCACCACTAACTGGCAAGGCTACATTCGTGCTCCCTCTCCCTGGAACCTGTTCCTTCAGGGGGCGAGGTGCAGGGGCGGTGGTGACAGGTACTGGTGCAGCCACCTGGGTCTGCTGCTGCGGAATTGGCCAAGGCCCCTGCCTTTTGTTCCCATGGCTGTGTGCGCATGTGCGCTTTCCCCGCCCAAGCAGACTGACAGAACCATGCACCACCTTCCTGGTCTTCACCTTCAGCTCCCTGGGTCTGTCAGCGCCCTTCAGCATTCCTCAGCACATCGTTTCAGTGGCAACCTACCATCCCAGCCTCCGGTGGCCTTGCTGGTCTGTCTGTGACTCTGTGGTTAGTTTTCCCAGTTTCCACTATTACGAAACACTATAACTTCCTTGTGTATAGACAAAACCACTTTGACATACATGCATGTTCAAGGGGTATTTGAAATCCATATTCAAGGGGTTTTAGAATGCTCTGTTTTCCCTTTCTGTAATTTTTGCAAAATTCTAAGATGCATTTCAGTTTGAAAGTTCACTAAGTGCAGTTTTGTAAGGAAAAATAACATTTTGCTTAGGTTCATGGTTCAAGAACATAGTTTCCATAATTTATTTTGAAGTTAAAATGAGTGTGGCCTAGTTGTATCTGGGGCTTGTAGGTTTAGATCTGTCATATTCTCTTTAAAACAGAGCAGGATCTGGATGTGGTGGCACATGTCTGGAATCCCAGCTGCTCTGGAGGCTGAAGCAGGAGGATCTTGAGTTCAAAGCCAGCCTCAGCAAAAGGGAGATGCTAAGCAACTCAGCGAGACCTGGTCTCTAAATAAAATACAAAATATGGCTGGGGATGTGGCTTAGTGGGTAGGTGTCCCTGGGTTCAATCCCCAGTCCAAAAAATAAAATACAGCAGGGGCAGACGGTGGAACTTTGTCTTTCTCCCTGGCTCTCTTGCTGCTGACACCTGCAGTCCCGCCTGACTGTGCCACAGAAGCAGAGCCCCTTAGTATAGCATTCCATGCTTTTGACCCTGGCTTTGGTGGGTAGATGTTACTTAATGGGGTTGTTTGTTTTTGATGGGGTTAGTGGCTGACAGTGACAACCCAGAAGGTAGGAAGCCAGCAGAGGAAGGAGCAGAGGACTCCAAGCCAAGGGCAGAAGAAGAGGAGGAGGAGGAAGAGGAAGACAAGAGCCTTCCAGGATGCACTCTGTTTATTAAAAATCTCAACTTCAGCACCACAGAGGAGACGCTGAGGGAAGTGAGTATCCACCAGTAATGGGGGATGCTTTTGGGGGATGCTCCAGGCTGTGATGAGGGCAGTGCATCTGCTCTGTGTCCGGCACGGCTCAGGTGGTGGGCAGCCCGCCCTGGTGCACACCATCCCTGCTGTTGGGGGGTTCTGTGTTCCAAGTGCACTTGAAAAGAGTTCCCCTACTGCTTCTGTGGTGAGTGGCCCAGAAGTCAATGCCACCACTGTGCATGGCCTGATGGAGCCTGCAGGAGACCCGTCAGTGAGGGTGTCCCCACCTGGCACGTCTTGATGGGGTGAGTCTGCATCTGTGGGAGGAGAGCAGGAGGGGCAGGGTAGGGAGCTCCAGGCAGGGGTTTGGCAGATGCCCAGTGAGCATGGCAGCCCATGAACTGCAGGACCAGAATGGGAGAGGGGTCACTCCCACTCAGAGGATGGGGTCTGTGAGCTCCCCGCCTCCCCAACCAGGCCTCCCCAGCAGAGGTGCTGCTTTCGGTGAATCAAGCGTGGCACAGGAGAGACGCTCACCAGATTTTTGCTTAATGGATGAGTGACATAGCTCACAGCCGTGAACTTGTCCTGGAAGGGAGATGGCAGAGGATGGAAGTCTCTGATTCTCCTTCCTTTCAAAATGTCCCCTGAGCTCTAAAATTCTATAGGGGGTTCAAGAGAAGAGGCAGTGTCTACTGACCCTACCTCCATGCTGTGACTGTCCCTAGGTAGGAGGACAGCCACAGCAGTGGGGAGGCCCAGATCCAAGCAGGCAGCATGGCCAGGGGCCCTGGAGCCCCTGGTGAAGCACTGATACTGATACCACGTGACTTGGTTTTAGAGGTGCATCCTAGCAGTGTCTCAAAGGCAGGTGGCTCTGAGCCTGTCAGGCCAGCTCTGGTCCTATGTTGTCCTTGTCACTCCTGGCATGGTGTGGGATATCAATATTGGATCAGCATTTCCTGGAGTTGCACAAACGTCAAGCTCAAGGGTGTCCTTAGGATTAAAGGCCATGGAGCTGGAAGGCTCAGCCAGGACCATCTAGTTCAGTTGGGAGATGGAGCTTCACAGAAGTTACCTCACTGTCCTGAGCTCACACAACCCATAAGAGTACTGTGGGGAAGCACACCCAGATCACAGAACCCCTGTCCCAGCACCTGAGAGTGGAGCCATGATCAGGAGTCAGTCCTCCCGGGCCTGGATCCTGGCCTCACTCCTTGTTAATGGGCAAGCCCTGCAGCCTTTCTGTGCCTCAGTTTCTCCAGCTGTCATAGTGGCATGAGTGGAACTTTCCCATTGGGTTGTTTTGAAGGTTTGACTAGGACAAGTGAGATCTTCCAGGTAGAGGGTTCCATGCCTGAAGCACAAGTCTCCAGTCGGTGTGTTTGAGGGTCTCCACTCCTCCTGCTGCCTGTCGCTCACTTGGTAGACAGTACTGAGCACCTGTCTGTCTTTGGTACTGAAGACAGGGCCAGAGTCAGAGCCACATGGAGTGTGCTTTAGCTGGGCTCTAAAGGGAGACAGGAGAAGGGAGGATATACGTAGAGTGTGACTTACAGTTTTTTAGATTTATTTTGGCTTTAAGCACAGAGGGCAGTGAGGTGATCAGGCCTGGGGTCAGTAGACTCCATGCCCCTGAACTGACACCAGCTTCTGGGGTCTGCAGCAGACCTCTCAACTGTTCCAAGGCCTAGTTCTTCCCTCTGTAAGTGGAGGAAAAAAGCAGCCCAACTGCCATTTCAAGATGTCCAGGGGACTGGCCAGGTTACTTGGAACAGGCCATCGCTCACCACCTCTGAATGACCCAGGATCTCCGTGGGTAGACGTGGGAGGACAGCTCAGCAGGCTGCACAATGGTGCAAAGCCTGGCTCAGCAACCCAGGCTCAGGTCCAGCATGTCCAGCTTTGTGATCCCAAATTCCAGCTCCCTGGACCTCAGCTGCCCATCTGAGGGCATCTCCGGGTCACTAGGTTGGTGCATGGTGTGGGGCCTGGCACAGGCCTGTGCACAGTGACCAGTCTCCTGGGGTCAGCTCTATGTGCCTCCTGCTTCCTGTGCCTGCAGGTGAACCCATGGTGACTGGAGAGGCTCCTGCGCAGGTGGCGGATGCTCCCAGAAGTTGGGAGCTACATGGTCCTCTCTTCTCCTCGTGTTTTCCAAAGTGGGTGCTGTGAGGAGCTGCTCCATCTCCAAGAAGAGCAAAGCAGGTAATCCATGGAAATCTTGGCTGGAAAGAAGTGGTTCCAGAAGAAATCATACCTGCGAGCGGGGAGGGCTGCCAGGCTTGTCTTAAACAGCCCCTCCTCTCTCCTGGAGACTCCTGCTGTGCAGTAAAAGAGGCCCATGCATCCTGGGCAGTGCAGAGCCTCACAGGCTGTCACATGGTCCTGAAGCTGTGCACATAGTGGGCAGGCAGGGTACTGTCAGCACCCACGGACTCCCTCCTCCCCACTCCTTCCAGACCCAGCAAGAAGGACTGATTGTGGGCTTTCTCACTTCAGTTCCAAGGGAAATGACCCATACATAGAACTTCTAGATCATTCCACCACGTCATTAAGCTGCACCTCCCTGGCTATTAGGTAGTGGGCAGGCAGAGACCACCTGGCTTCTCCCTTCAGCCTCATGTCTTGTTCTGACGCTTCTGGCCTCCCCTCATTCGTGCCTTGCTTCCCTGCAGAACATGAGCAAGGACACGTCCTTTGTCCTTTATCACAGCCACATACCCAGAGCAGCAGCCCTTTGATTCGTGGACATGGTAGGGTGCAGCATGAGTCAAGAGTGACCGCTGCTCTTTCACTCCCTAACTGGATTGGGCCACTGGGCAGTGAGTGCCAGAGATGTGGTCTCTGTCCCCAGGTACCTGCAGTAGCTGGGGGACATGTGAGCTGGTGGCTTCAACACAAGACCAGAAGGGCTGTGGCAGGTTCTTCAAGTCAGACTGGGACTAGAGGCAGGGAGGCTGAGCAGCCTGATGGCAGAGGCCAAGGCAGGAGGTGGGAAGGGAGGCAGTTTCCAGCTTAGGAAGTGGCTTTTATGCCCTGAGGTGGTTTGGACTGCAGCCTGGTGGGGAACCACCGAGAGTTTTAAGCAGATGCTTCTGTGTGTGATGTTAGAGGTCCCTTGCCTCTGTCTGCTCAGGATGCCATGGCAGCAGGTAAACCAGGCCGCAGGGACACTGCCCCTCTGGGAGCCTGCCCTCGCCCCTGTGAGCACTCAGCAGCACCTTGCCACCCCATCTTCGGTGTTGGAAGCAGCTCTTGGGGTGTCCACTGTCCTTTTGGGAGCCTGCCATCCAGCCAGGCATTGGGGAGAGCTAGGTGATATCTGGTCAGCTAGGAACAGCAGGACGAGGCTGTGCTCGGCCTGGGGCTGGTGTGAAGGATGGCTGGGCACAGGCGGCTGTGCAGCAGCAGGTCACACTGCTAACCCTTGAGGGGCACAAGGAGAGATGGTGGGCAGAGCTCATGCAGAACTGACACGGGGGGCTAGCAGAGCTGGGTCCTTGGCACCAGCATGTGCCCCTCTCCCACAGCCCCAGGTCAGCATTTCCTGTGGGCTGATCCCACGGGCACAGAGGCCAGGAGCCAGGTGCTGCTCTTGGCAGAGACCAGCCTCCCAGGCAGTATGGCCCTGCCGTGTTGGAGGCTGGGTGAGCTCCTCTTTCTCAGGAGTATGTTTGACACTCAGGTGCAGACACCACCAGCCCACTGCCCACAGCCTTATGCCCCAAACAAAAGCTATTTGCTCAGAGAGCAAACTGACAGTCACCATGGGACAGGACTGCCTATCTCCTGCAGTTCCAAGCCACGTTTGGGCTGTTCACAAGGTTCCCTAGCACGCAGGGCTCTTCAGGGGAGGCAGAGGTGCAGTTAGAGACCTTGTGCTTTGGGGTGCCCCATGGGACACCCCAGCATTACCCCCTACACCTGATACACACACACTGTCAGGAAGCAGCATCCCTGGAGAGGCTGCTGTTGCTCTTGCCCTCTGACCTCCTGTTGCCTTGGAGTGGGGAACAAAGCAGAGCCAGGGCACCTTCACCCTTCCCGTCAGAACTTTAGAACTGAAATCCAGGAGCCAGATCTGAGGGTCACAAACACCCCCAGGAGGTGGCCCTGGGTGCTCCCGACAACACATGTAGGCAGGGCCATCCAGGTAGAGGCTCCTGCTGGAGAACAGTGGTCAGCTCTGAGTCAGTTCCCCTCCCTCATGAAGCCGGGAAGGTATTAGGAATTTAATTATCACATCAATCATCTGGTAATTAATAGTGAAACTCAGTGGCAAATTTGCTGGGGCACCTAGTTGTAAACAGCAAGCCTGGAGCTGAGGCCATGTGGGGGCTGGAAAGGGAACTGGAAAGGTTCCAAACCTGAGCCCTGGCTCACTCTGTGCTCCCTCTCACAGTGGGCCCCCTATTCCAGGAGCGCTGCTTTCCATGGTGTTTGGATTCATGGAATACTAGAAGCCAGAGCAGGCCCAGAAAGCCCTCAAGCAGCTTCAGGTAAGCAGGCTGTGAGCCAGGGTCCATGCTGTGGGCCCTTCACCTCTGAAACTGTGAGCAACCCCTGATCTCCTGTCGTGCTGGGCCCGTCCTTTTACCAGTTTTCCAAGCAAGGAAGACCCCTCTCAGCCCTCCACAGCCACTTTCATTCACTTATTCCACCCACGTGCTTGTGTCATGGGGCTAGTTTGTGACAACACTGTGGTATGACTGGGGAAACCCTTCCTCTTTCTGGTGGGGAGATGGGCAGTGGAGCCATGAATTAAGACAAGATCATGCTGAATACTCATTCACATGACTTCAGAAGTGGGGCTGCCTTGGGCTGAGTGGGCTAAGGGGAGCCCCTGAGGAGCAGATGGCTGAGCTGAAACCTTCCCACATGAAGTCACCTGCACAGAGACCTGGAGGGAAAGCTGTCCAGGAGCAGAAGACAGCATGTGCAAAGGGCCTGCATCAGGAACTTGAGGGAGTTGGGGAAATAAGCCCCTGAAGGCAGCTGGCAGAGCAGTGTGTGGCAGGTATCAGGGGAGGTGGAGGTATTTAGGATGAGATTTGCAGGTCACTTAAAGGATTAGATGTCAGCCTGAAGGCTGGACAAGACTGTTGGAGGGCTGGGAGCACATGGGGGAGGGTCTTATTTGTGCTCCAGGACAGTTTCCAGTCCCTGTGTGGAGATGAGATGGGCAGGAATCCCTCAGTGGTCAGAAAACAGTAGCTTGTGCCAGAGATGGGCAGCAAACCTGGTAGGAGGGGCTGGAGATTATTTGAATGTAGATTGAACATCTGGTGCAGATGGAGGAGACAGCCTTCCTGCTGAACCCTATGTCTTGTGATAAATAGGACCCTTAGCAGGAGGAGGGAGCCATCGCCACAGGGAGTGCATGACCAGGGGGCTGTACCACCCCCCCCAGGGAGCTGACCTCACTGGCAGTGTCCACAGCTCCCTCACTGAGGCCCACATGCCAGGCCCTGCCAGGGCAGGGAACAGGGCAGAGCACTTCCTGGTCTCTGGTTAGACACCAGAACTCCCAGTGTGTCACCAGCACTGTGTGCTGTCAGCTCAGACGTGGCTCCTCAGACTCTGTGGTCATCTTCCTCTTGCACTCAGGTCAAGGTGCAGTTCAACTCTATCATGCACACAGCACACTGCTCAGCCCCAGCAGGTTGAACATGCATGTCCGCGGCCACTGAGAAATGCTTATGCAGAGTCACCTGGCTGTTTCCTGGGAGGTTGGAGGGACTTTTGGGGTATTTCACTCAGACACCAGCTACACCCCCAGGGACCAGTGCTTTAGGTGCAGGGCGCTAGACTGGGGATTTTGGGAGCTGTAGACTAGAAAACAAGCTCTCTCTGCAAGCCACACCAGAAGGGCCCCTGAACCTTCAGATGCTATTAAACAGTGGCTGAGCCTGTGCCCTTGAATCCTGTAAAGGTCAAACTGCCACAGGGCTCAGGGAGCATTTGGAGGCTGGGTCTCTGTGAGCACTGGTCGCTGCCTGGCTTTCACCCCGCTATCTTGGGGAACGCCCTCCATGCCTGCACTACTGATCCCTCTGCAATGGTCTCTGTGAGCTCGGCCTCTGCCAGTTCAGCCTCTGTAAGTACTGCCCCTGTGAGCTCGGCCTCTGTGAGCTTGGCCTCTATGAGAACAGCCTCTGTCAACAAGGTCTCTATGAATTCGGCCTCTATGAGAATGGCCTCTGTGAGCAATGTCTCTATGAATTCAGCCTCAGTGAGCTCAGCCTCTGTGAGGAAGACCTCTGTGAGTATGGCCTCTGTGAGAACAGACTCTGCGAGCCCGTCCTCTGAGCAAGGCCTCTGTGAGCACGACCTCGGTGAGGATGGCCTCTATGAGCACAGCAAGCGTAAGCATGGACTCTGAGATGAAAGTCTCTGTGAGGAAGGCCTCTGTGAGCTCGTCCTCACTGAGCTAGTACACTGTGAGCTAGGCCTCTGTGAGCTAGTCCTCTATGAGCAAGGTCTCTGTGAGCAAGGACTCTGTGAGCAAGGCCTTTGTGAGCACCGCCTATAAAAGCAAGCCCTTTCTGAGCTAGTCTGAGCTTTCTGAGCTAGGCCTTTGTGAGCAAGATCTGTGTGAGTACAGCCTCTGTGAGGATGGAATCTATAAGAACAGTAACTGTGAGCATGGGCTCTGGGAGCAAGGAGTCTGTGAGCATGGAATCTGTGAACTCGTGCTTCTTGAGCTTGGCCAGAGACAAGGCCTCTGTGAGCCTGACATCTGTGAGCAAGTCTTCTGTGAGCACATCATCTGTGAGCAAGGCCTCTGGGAGCATGGCCTCTGTGAGCAAGGCAGCTGTGAGTAAGGCCTCTGTGAGCAAAGCCCCTGTGAGCTCATCCTCTCTGAGCTTGAACTCTGTGAACTTGGACTCTCTGAGCTTGGCCTCTGTGAACAAGGCTTTGTGAGCACATCATTTCTGAGCACAGCCTCTGTGAGCTCTGAGACTGTGAGTATGGACTCTGTGAGCAAAGCCTCTGTACATGGCCTCTGTGAGCAAGGACTCTATCAGGAAGGCCTCTGTGATCGCATCCTCTGTGAACTCGACTTCTGTGAGTATGTATTCTATATCGAAGCCCTCTGTGAGATTGGCCTCTCTGAGCAAGGTCTCTGTGAGCAAGGGCTCTCTGAGCAAGCCCTCTATCAGCAGGGCCTCTGTGATCTCATCCTCTGTGAGCTCGGCCTCTGTGAACATGGCCTCTGTAAGCAAGGCTTTGTGAGCACATCATCTGTGAGCAAGGCCTATTTGAGCAAGGTTTCTGTGAGCAAGGCCTCTGTGAGCACAGACCTTGTGAGCTTGGACTCTGAGCACCGCCTCTGTGAACTCTGAGTCTGTCAATATGGACTCTATGAGCAAGGACTCTGTGAGCACGGCCTCTGTGAGCAAGGCCTATGTTAGCAAGACCTATGTTAGCAAGGCCTCTGTGAGGTAGTCCTCTGTGAGCTAGGCCTCTGAGAGCACGACCTATATGAGCATGGCCTCTGTGAGCAAGGCCTCTATCAGCAAGGTCTCTGGGACCTCATCCTCTGTATGCTTGGCCTCTAAGACCATGGCTTCTGTGACAAAGCACTCTGTGGGCTCGGCCTCTGTGAGCCCAGATCCTGTGAGCAAGATCTCCATGAGTACAACCACTGTGAGCATGACCTCTGTGAGCACGGCCTCTGTGAGCATGACCTCTGTGAGCACGGCTTCTGTGAGCACAGCATCTATGAGCAAGCCTCTCTGAACAAGGCCTCTATCAGCAAGCCCTCTGCGATCTCATCCTCTTTGAAATCGGCCTCTGTGAGCATGGCCTCTGTAAAACTTCTGTGAATAAGCCCTCTGTGAGCAAGCTCTCTGTGAGCAGGTTCTCTGTGAGCACAGCCTCTATGAATACGGCCTCTGTGAGCAAGGCTTCTGTGAGCACAGGGTCTGTGAACAAGTCCTCTCTGAGCAAGTTCACTGTGAGCATGGAATCTGTTAGTTTGTCTTTTCTGAGCTCAGTCTGAGACAAGGCCTCTATGAGCTTGGCCTCTGTGATCATGGCCTCTGTGAGCACGGCTGCTGTGAAGAAAGACCTCTGTCAGCAAGACTTTTGTGATCTAGTGCTCTGTGAACTTGAACTCTGTGAGCATGGCCTCTGTGAGCACGGACTGTCTGAGTTCAGCCTCTGTGAGCACAGATTTTGTGAGCATGGTGTCCATGAGTGTGGAATCTGTGAGCTGGTCCTTTCTCAGATCAGCCTGAGACAAGGTCTCTGTGAGCAAGGCCTCTGCGAGCTCATCTTCCTGATCTCTGCCTCTGTGAACATGGACTCTTGGAACACAGCCTCTCTGAGCACAGTATCTGTGAGCATGGCCTATGTGAGAAAGGCCTAAGTGAGCAAGGCCTCTGTGATCTAGTCCTATGTGAGCTAGGCCTCTGGGAACGTGGCCTCTGTGAGCAGGAACTCTGTGCACAAGGTCTCTGTGAGAAAGGCCTCTGTGAGCACGACCCCTATATGTACAGCATCTGTGAGCATGGGCTCTGTGAGGTTGTAGTCTGAGCACAGCCTCTATGAGCTCTGACACTGTGAGTATGGACTCTGAGCAAGGCTTCTGTGAGCATGGCCTGTATGAGCACAGCCTCTGTGAACAAGGTGTCTGTGAAATAATCTTCACTAAGCTCAGCCTCTGTGAGCTCAGCCTCTGTGACCGAGGTCTCTGTGAGCAAGGCATCTGTTAGCACGGTCTCTCTGAGCATGACATCTATGAGGAAGACTTCTGTAAGCACATTGTCTGTGAGCAAAGCCTCTGTGTGCACGACCACTGTGAGTAAGGCCTCTGTGAGCAAGGTCTCTGTGAGCAAGGCCTCTGAGAGCAAGGCCTCTATCAGAAAGAGCTCTGTGATCTTATCCTCTATGAACTTGGCCTCTGTGAGCTTGGCCTCTGTGACATGGCCCTCTGTGAACACGTCCTGTGAGCTCGGCCTCTGTTAGCAAGGTCTCTGTGAGCAAGGCCTATGTGAGCAAGGCCTCTATCAGCAAGGCCTCTGTGATCTTATCCTCTGTGAGCATGGCCTCTGTGAGCATGGCCTCTGTGACAAACCCCTCTGAGATCTCATCCTCTCTGAACTCGGCCTCTCTGAGCATGGTGTGTCTGAGCATGGCCTCTGTGAGTAAGCCCTCTGTGGACAAGCTCTCTGTGACCATGACTCTGTGGGCAAGGTTTCTGTGAGGAAGAATTTTGTGAGCACGGCCTCTGTGAGCTAGGCCTCTATGATCAAGGCCTCTGTGATCATGGCTTCTGTGAGCTTGGAATCTGTGAAAATGACCTCTGTGATCACAGCCTCTGTGAGCTAGGCCTATGTGAGCAAGGCCTATGTGAGAAAGGCATCTGTGAACTAGTCCTCTCTGAGCTCAGTCTATGTGAACCTGGTCTCTGTGAGGAAGGTCTCTCTGAGCAAGGCCTCTATCACCAAGGCCTCTCAGATCTCATCCTCTGTGAGCTTGGCATCTGTGAGCATGGGGTCTGTGACATGGCCCTCTGTGAGCATGGCCTCTGTGATTAAGCCCTTTGTGAGCAAGGTCTCTGTGAGCTCTGCCTCTGTGAGCACAGAATCTCTGAGCTTGGCCTCTGTGAGCAGGGCTCTGTGATCAAGGTCTTCGTGAGCATGGAATCTGTGAGCTGGTCTTTCTGAGATCGGCCTCAGGCAAGACCTCGGTGGTCAAGGCATTTGTGAGCTCTCCTTCTCTGAGCTCAGCCTCTGTGAGCCTGGCCTCCATGAGCAAGGCCTCTGTGAATATGGCTTCTATGAACATGGCCTCTGTGAGCATGGCATTTGTGAGCACATCATCTGTGAGCAGGGCCTCTGTGAGCATGGCCTCTGTGAGTAGGGCCTCTGTGAGTAAGGCATCTATGAGCAAGGCCTATGTGTCAAGGCCTAAGTGAGCAAGACCTCTGTGACCTAGTGATCTGTGAATTAGACCTCTGAGAGCACGGTCTCTGTGAGCACAGCCTCTATGAGGTTGGAGTCTGAATACAGCCTCTGTGAGCTCTGACATTATGAGTATGGACTCTGTGAGCAAGGGCTCTGTGATCATGGCCTCTGTGAGCATAGTATATATTAGCAAGACCTGTGTGAGCAAGGCCTCTGTGAGGTAGTCCTCGGTGAGCTAGGCCTCTGAGAGCACAGCCTCTGTGAGATCTGATTCTGTGAGTATGGACTATGTGATCAAGGTCTCTGTGAGGAAGGCCTCTATCAACAAGGCTTCTGTGATCTCATTCCCAGTGAGCTTGGCCTCTGTGAGCATGGCCTCTGTGACAAAGTCCTCTGTGATCTCATCCTCTTTGAACTCGGCCTCTATGAGCATGGCCTCTGTGAGATGGCCTCTGCGAGTATGGCCTATGTTAGCAAGATCTATGTGAGCAAGTCCTCTGTGAGTTATGCCTCTGGGAGCACAGCCTCTGTGACCAATGCCTCTCTGAGCATGGCCTTTGAGCAAGGTGTCCATGAGCACGGCCTCTGTGAGCATGGCATCTGTGAGCAAGTTCTCTGTGAGCACAGCATCTGTGAGCAAGTCCTCTCTGAGCATGGAATCTGTCTGCTTGTCCTTCCAGAGCTCTTCCTGAGACAAGGCTTCTTTGGGCAAGGCCTCTGTGAGCTCATCCTCTCTGAACTCAGGCTTGGTGAGCACAGCCTCTCTGAGCTCGGCATCTGTGAGCAAGACCTCTGTGAACACAGCCTCTGTGAGCACTGCCTCTATAAGCATGGCCTTTGTGTGTACAGCCTGTTTGAGCTTGGCCTCTGGGAGCATCACCTATGTGGGCACCCACTTTGTGAGAACGGCCTCTGTAAACACAGACTCTGTGAGCAGGGCCTGTGTGAGCAAGGCCTCTGTGAGCTCTGACTCAGTGAGCAAATTCTCTGTGATCCCAGTCTCTGTGAGCAAGCCCTCTGTTCCTAGGCCTCTGTGAGCTAGGCCTCTTTAAACACGGCTGCTCTGAGCTCTGACTCTCTGGGAAAGGCCTCTGTGAGCAAGGCCTCTGTAATCAAGCCCTCGCTGAGGAAGGCCTCTGTGACCACACACACCATGGGAACGTACTCTATGTGCATGGCCACTGTGATTACAGACTTGGTGGGGAAGGCCTCTGTGTGCACAGCCTCTGTGAGTACAGCCTCTGTGAGCATGGCCCATGTGAGAATGGCCTCTGTGAGTTCATCCTCTGTGATCACGGCCTCAATGAGCTCGGACTCTGTGAGGAAGGCCTCTGCGAGCAATGTCTCTGTAAGTTCTCTATGAGCAGGGTCTCTGTGAGGAAGGTCTCTATGAGAACAGCCTTTGTGATCAAGGCCTCCGTGAGCTCAGCTTCTATGAGAACAGCCTCTATGCGCACGGCCACTGTGAGCAAGGACTCTGTGAGCAAGGCCTCTGTGAGCAAGGCCTCTATGAACAAGGCCTCTGTGTGCATGGTCTCTGTGAGAACGGCATCTATGAGTGTAGCCTCTTTGAGCAAGGTGTCTGTGAAAAATTCCTCTGTGAGCATGTCCACTGTGAGGAAGGCTTCTGTAAGCAATGCCTCTGTGAGCAGGGTCTCTGTGAGTAAGGCCTCTGTGAGCAAGGCCTCTGTGAGAAAGGCCTCTGTGAGCAAGGACTCTGTGAGCATGACCTCTGTGAGAACTGCTTCTCTGAGCATGGTCTATGTGAGCACGGCCCTTGTGAGCTTGGCATCTGTGAGCCCTGTCTCTATGAGCAAGCCATCTGTGTGCTAGGTCTCTGTGAGAACAGCCTCTGTGAGCAAGACCTCTGTGACCAAGGTCTCTGTGAGAAAGGTCTCTGTGAGTCCAGCCTGTGTGCAATCAACCTTTATGAGCAATGCCTCTGTGTGGCTGGCCTGTTTGAGAAATCCCTCTGTGACCTCGGCCTCTGTGAGCATGGTCTTTGTGATCATGGCTACTGTGAGCACTGCCTCTGTGAGCACTGCCTCTGTGAGCACAGCCCTTGTGAGATCGGCCTCTTGAGCCCAGCCTCTGTGAGCTTGTACTCTATAAGTACCACCTCTGTGATCTCAGCCTGAGTGAGCACTGCATACGTGAGCAAGGTGTTTGGGAGCATGGCCAGTATGAACCCAGCCCCTGTGAGCTTGGCCTCTGTGCGCCCAGCCCCTGTGAGCTCGGCCTCTGTGAGCAAGGCCTCTGTGAGCACCGCCTCTGTGAGCACCGCCTCTGTGAGCAAGGCCTCTGTGAGCTCACTCTCTGTGAGCAAGGCACAGGTTGACCAGGGTTCCCTGCTGGCTGTGGAGGCTGACCTGTTTCCAGTACCTTTTGCCTTGGAACTCCTGAGCTGAATGGCCATCACACTCACTTTCTTCTCATGCTGCAGGATGGGGAGGGAAACTTTAGCCACCAGAAGGGGAGAGAGCCTGGCTGACACCCACCTTCCTTCTGAGGAAGAGAAGGGTAGAGAAGCATCACAGTGAGTGCCTGTCAGCACCAGGACCAGCTGCAATTCTCTGTGCCCTAGGAAGAATGTGCCTTGCTGACTGAATGTCATAGAAACCAAAGTGCACTTCAAGGCACTGGATTGAGTCGCACCCTCCCACTCCTGCAACTTGGAGAACACAGACTGTGTAGAGCCAGCGAGGAAAGGATGTCTATACCAGGCAGGCCTGAGTGTTGCCTGGGCCTGGATCTGTGTTTGTGTAACTGTTGCTAGAATTCTATAGTCAGAGTGGAGTGAGGTGTTTGTGGAGGACTCAAGGTTATGTAATGTAGATTCTCCTGCAAGAAAAAAGAATAAAGTATTCACATAAAATAGTCCTTGAAAGAACTTCGCAAGACAGGCCTGCGGTTTCAGCTCCAAGGACCTGGATGTGGCACCCTGTAGAGCCTCTGCTCTTTGTGGAGCAACAGCAGACTTCCTGGGCTTCCTTCTCAACCGACTCAGGGAGCCCTGCTGGACTCTGGCTGGCTATGGCTGCTCTTGGCCCATGTGTGTCCCCAGCCTGGACTTGACTTTGAGCCCTCATCCGCAATACCCCACTCAATTTGCAAGAAGCAGCTATCTCCTTTCAGGGAGAAGATCTGAGGTTGCAAGCTACGTTCTGGACATGGTGCCCACTGATGGACCATGGGAGGCAGGTGGTGGGAAGAGGAGAGGCCACACCTGTACAGGGCACAGGCACCTGGCTCCCAGAGTCACTCATGTTTAATCCACTCACAGGAAGCGTTTTCCCATGTGGTGATGCAAGGTCTTTATAGAGCTTTAGAGAAGGCAGGAAGCAAACCAAAGAAAGTGGATGGTGGGTGTCAGGTGGGAATGGGAGGGAGAGTGACCAGAGGACATGGATAGCCAGCTGAAAATGTCCAATGTGTCCCAGTCCCACCCTGCTCTGTCCCTCACTGGGCATGCTGTCCAGGTGCTCCCCTGGAGCACAGGGCCAGGGAACAAAGCCCACAGAAATACACTACAGGTGCTGGGGCCTTGGAGCCATGTCTGGAGGGCCTCAGGTGGTGGAGGCATGAAGAAGTCCAAGGCCGATCCCTGGTGCTGTTCCTGGACAATCCTTAGTGACTGCTGGCTCCCCTTGGCAGGGGTGCTCCCCTCTCTGCTGGACCCCAGCCCCTTCCAGGACCTGGACCTGTGGCAGGCCTGATCTGGCCCCAGATGGGGCCAGGTGGGAAATGGGAGCTCAGATGAGCAGGTGAAGACGAGAGGAGGAGGGTCGACCAGCCCTCCTGCCCAGAGAATA
The DNA here is from genome assembly GCF_902686445.1 of Sciurus carolinensis. Lineage (NCBI taxonomy): Eukaryota > Metazoa > Chordata > Mammalia > Rodentia > Sciuridae > Sciurus > Sciurus carolinensis. The sequence continues at coordinate 901,967 of NW_025920120.1, forward strand.
TGGGCCCTTCCAAGAACACAGAGCCACAGAACTGATGTTCAGGGAGGCACAGAGCATGCCTGACACTGGTGTAGGGAGCCAGTGTTGCCAGGGACCTCAGGGAGCACCTGCTCTGAGCGCTGCCACGGCTGGTGTCTCTGTCCCCCAGAGTTGTGAGCTACACTCTCTGCATGGGCGAAAGAAGAGACTGGGCCTCCAGAAAATGCTGAGTTTTTGCTGATATCAGAAATGACATACGCACAGTGATGGCCCGGGGAGATGCCCTGACAGATCCTGGTGGTGCCAGGGAAATCAGCACTGACCTCACTTCTGGGGAGCAATAGCCACACGGTCACTCCTACCTGTGAGCATGTGAGCTCTCTACCAAGGAAGGTGGAGAGACTGTGTTCACCCACACTGGGATATGCCAGGGGACTCAGTGCAGGATCTCAGCCTCAGCTCAGCAGAAGCCATCTGGGCGCTGCCGTGGGCTCCAGCTGGATCAGTGAAGGGGCCCAGCAATCTCTGGCAGGTGCTCCGCTCCTCCCTGAAGCTCCTACCAGCCCACAGACACTAGGACTCCTGTGGCCCCACTGCCCTGACACCTCCCCTCTGCGTGGTCTCCCGCTCTGTGCCTATGCATCTTAACACTATTCAGCCATCATCAAAGCACATCCCACCTGACACTTGGTGACAACCCTCTGTGGGCTGCTTTGCTAGGCAGGATCTCAGTCCTCATTCTGATGAGTGAGTTTTAGTAGATACAGGTGAACAGACAGGTGGAGGCCGAGGTGCCCAGAACCATGCCTGCAAGGTCATCTGGGAGGGGAAAGCTTCCTCTGCACTTGGCTCTCAAACTGAGCCACCTCTCAGACTGTCCCTGGTCTGGATGCTTCTGTTATGTTCTTTGTTCAGACTGTGTTAGACATGACTTCTTCACTTGGAAGAGGAAGTGCAGGGTGGCTCTAAGACAAAGTTAATTTTTACAAGATTACATGGAGATCACAACGTCTGTGAATTTGAGTCCTGCCTTTTTCACTTAGTATTATGCCATGAGCATGTCCCCATGTCATTAGATGCTTTACTACAGGGACTTTGGATTTATACAGAGGCTTTTTATGTAAATGTAGTCACTACTTTTAAATTGATTCACTTAAAACCATTCCATTGTTTTCCCCATGTTTGATATTAAAACTTAAATTCACATTCTTGGTGGTCCAAATCTTAAGAGTGTGTCTGTTTGATTGTTTCCTCAGGAGAAAAGTCAGGAGTTAGAATTGCTGATGCAAAGGAGGTAAAGGTCTAGGACACGCCTGAGACATGGAAGATCAGCTCTTCTGAGATTTCACACAGAAGGACACACTCGTCACAGAGGTATGGAAATAATGCTTAATTCCTAGCAACAACTGACAACCTGAGTGCTTTGTTTTGTTTTGGAAAATTTTCTTTTGTGACCATTTAAAGAATGGCACCTGGTTTAGGTTGTGTTCTTTTGGCAGCTGGTGAGGTTGAATGGTTCTCATATAGTGACAGGCTGCTTATTAGTCTTTTCTGAATTGCCTATTTGTATCCATAGTCCATTCTTACATGTAGATAACCTTTTTTCTATTGATTTGCAAGTATTATTTACATATTGAGAAAATTAACAGCTTTTGGATACTGCATGTTTTAAGTGTTTTCCCCAATTTATCATTTGCTCCTCTATTTTTTAACATGAAAATGGTATGAAAATTTTAGGTTGCCAAATCCATTAAATTTTTCTTTAGTGTTTCTACGTTGATATCATGTTTATAGAAATCCATCTCCACACCAGATACGTATGTATAAAATATTCTTTCCTTAGTTTCTTATGACTTTGCTGTTGTAGTAATTCATCTGGAGTCTATATAGATATGTGGTGTACTACGTGTCCAGTGTATTTATCTGTTTACAGTTGAGCAGTTATTCTGGTTCAATCTGTCTCCACAGATTGAAGGTGCATGTGACCTTACACTAAAGGGCTGCACAGTCTGGTTCTATTTTTGCCTGCTCTGTTGAATGCTGCCTTGTCTCTGGCACTAAATCAGCCTTCCTGTTTCCTTAACCATGTGAACTTCCACATCCTGCTTCATATACATTAGTGAAGTTCACAAAAACTATGCAGGAAGATTTTTGTGTGTGGGAATTTTATTTGGTTTGCTAGTCAATTTGGGGTGAACTGACATCCTTACAGTATATGTCAGATTGTTCATCTAGGAATAGAAAGTGCTTTTATTTGGTTTGTTTCCTCAGTAAACATATTGCTGGATATAGGGTATTTTTCATCCTGTTTATTGACTTTTATTTTTATGTCATGTGGTTATTCTCAACTGCTTTTTAATTATTGCTGATGTATAGCACTTCATTATATTCATAATAGTATTATTTTGCTGCTGACTGTCTACCTTGACACCAGTACTTGGCTCTTTGTGATTTTCTGTTTGAGAGAGGCGCAGAGGAGAAAACCTTCCTGTTGAAAATAACAATACTCGTGGCTTTTCTTTTCAACTCCTCATGTTCCAGATGAGGATGGCTGACAGGAATAAGGGTCACATGCTAACTTTGCTCTTCTCAAGGTGCCCACAAAGCTAGGGAAGCACTGGCCACTGATTCTCCATCTGGGGCACAGGTCCCTTGTGAAGTTTGGTGGTTTTGGTATCAGGATTGCACTCAGGGGGTGCTCTACCACTGAGCCACATCCCCAGCCCTTTGATTTTGAGGCAGGGTCTCCCTGAACTTGCAATCCTCTTGCCTCAGCCTCCCAAGTTGCTGGGATCGCAGGTGTTGTGCCCGAAGGCTCGAGACCCCGCAAAGACCACCAGAGACCACTATCAATGCAAGCAGCAAAGAGTCATTTATTAGCAAGCTCGAGCTTGGTCCTCTGCGTCCTTAACCAGTGACGCTAAGAGAGGCCCCCCAGCCCTCGTTAGCAGGGTTTATATAATAAAAGGCAAGCAGTTATACAGTGTTCTTCCTAATTAGCTAACATATACAATTGTAAAGCAAGTTATCTTAAGTTCTGAGTCGCTCTGACCTCCGGGAGGAGGGTTATCGTTAGCAAGGTTTGTTCTCAGGTCAGCTCCCCTGGCCTTCACAGATAAGAGGAGAGAGGTCTGTGTTTATACATTCTTTACCATTTTTACGACCGGGGCTGTGGGCAGTTTGGGAAAGCTTGTGTTTATACAGGTGCGGAAGAGCAGGGCTGTGGGCAATTTGGGGAAGCCTGTGTCTCTATCTTTCACAGGCATGTGCCACTGCACCCAGCCCTGGTAAAGTTTTAAATACATATTTGGTTTCTGTCCATCTCCACTGGACTTTCCAGCCATGGCTCACTAGTACTCCTCGACATTCTTCTGGTCTTTCTCTATCTCTAAATGCATATGTATTTTCACTCTAGGACTTGAAATGTGTAAATTTGAAGTCTAGTTTCTCTGGTGGCCGTACTTGGTGTTTCTAAGATCTGAGCTCTGCTGGAGTTCTCTGCCAACATCAGGACTACCTCTCACTGCGCAAGACCAGGGAGGACCATCCTTCCTCACTGGAAATGCTCTAGAACGTGTCAAGTGAGGTCAGGAGCTTCACAGCAGTAAAGAACCAGTGGGGGTTCCTCGGCGTCGGGGAAGCTTTTCCATCAGTGGTGAAACTGCATGTACAGTTGCACGTCTATGCCAGGAGAGCCCCTGCTGTGTCCCCCCGTCAGGTCTCATGGGTTCATGGTGGCACTTTGTGCCTTTTTAGAAAGGGCTTACTGTCTTTCTGAGTGCTTTGCATCTGGAACAGGGTCCTGAACCAAATGCTGCACCCACACTCACCACCTCAGAGCTGGGTCCAAACGACTCAGGGTTTGGTTCTTATGCCTCAGTGACAGTCTAGGGACCCTCCGTTTTGGCTGACTTGCAGTTTACTCTGAATGCTCCAGCACCTGCCATGGAGCCTCCCCATGCTGGGTGAGTCTCGCAGGGCTTCTGATCACCATGGGAGCTCTCTGCACTTTCTGCCCTTCACGCGTCTAACAGAGATTCTCTCTGAACTTCCCTGGCCTTCAGCGGGCCCCAGGAAGGGATCCCAGGTCTGCAGTGAGCTTTCCTACTACCAGTGGGCTCTGATCGCTTCCGTGAAGACCTCAGTCCCCAACTTGCTTTGTGATTTCTCTGAACTCTCCATGTCCCATCTTCTGGTTCCCTACCAGTCCTTACCCAGGTGCTTCTGGCAGGCTTCCTCTTTACCCCGTCCCTTCTCTTGGTTCCCTGCAGCCAGTCTAATGTGCATTCTCACTGAAGATGAGAATGAAATGCTTTCAGTTTTCCTCAGCCTTCCACAGAGGGTTCTGTTCCTCTGAACCCTGTTCTTCACACCTGATGAGACCTGGCTCTTTGCCTGTGTGGCTGTGTAGCTCCACCACCTCTGCTGGGTTCTCCTCTCACTGTAGATCCTGGTCAGGAAGGGTATCCAGCAGTGCCTTTGCCACCTGCCATGGGGTCTGTGGCTGGGTGTTACACACTGTCGCTGGCAGGTGTCCACCTGGCTGGATCTGTGGCAGGTGTGAGGCTGGCCTCCTCCCTAAGTACAGTCCTGGATACATTGGAAAGCCATCTGTCTCTCTTCTCTTTCCTAAAATGATGTGGGAACCACTCAGCCACTGGAGCCTGGGCTCTGCCCACCAACTTCTACTGCTGTCCAGTTCACCATTGGGTCAGGGAGCCTGGGAGGGGTGCAGTAAGAGACCAGGAGAACCTGCTTCTGAGAAGGTCCCAGGGCATCAGGTGGCAGGTGGCAGGGGAGGGCTCTTGAGGGTCTTCCCAGGGCACTGCTGACCTTCCAGAGCTCAGTGCTCTGCTGCATGCCAGCCCCCATCATTATTCACACTGGGCCAGTCCATCCTGAGTGCTTCCTCCTCGGTTTGGTCAGCAGTGACCCCAAGGTCGAGAGGAGCCAGGCGCTTCCCAGCCCACATTACCTCCTTAGCCTTCACAGTGATCCCGTCGCCCACAGATGGGGCATCTCCTGTGGGCCACAGCCTAACCGTTTTTCTGTTTTTCTGTCCTTTACTAATTATTATGCAGGTATAATTTTTCAGCTGGTACAAGAGAATAAAGTCTCTGAAATAAGGTGGCCCTGTGTCTCCGGAATGCCTCTTGGTTTTAGCAGAGAAAATGGCAACAGCGATCATGGCCTTGCTGGCTCAGGGCAGAGGGGCAGCTCTGACCCCAGGCTGGGTCTCCTTGGTGTCTCTATGGCCATGTTGCTGTTTCCTGCAGTCCTCTTGTCCATCCAAGGTCCTGTCCTAGGCCTGGTCATCTTGACCCTCAGAGACAACCTGTTTTTCAAAGGGAGTTTGTTCCCAGTCCACTGTGAGCTCCTGTGCTCTGCTGGCCCGCCTGCCCCAGGCTGGCTGCCTCCTGGCTGTGGGCAGCTGTGGTCCACAGCTCTATCCTGGCCCCAGGGTGTGACTCAGTCCCTGGCTGCACCTGAATACCCACCACCAGCCCTCCCCAGGGCAGGCCCTGCAGCCTCCACTCAGCCCCACTCTCCCCCTGGCCCTTGCTCCCAACTGCTCACAACTCAGCCTGAGCACTCGAGCTTTGCCTCAGGCTATGAAAAACCAAGCCGAGATGAGCTCCCTAAGGTGGAGGTCAGCAGAGCAGTGAAAGGCACAGGACATGGCGGTCACTGCAACAGTGTGTGCTGGGACATCTCCACACCTGGACAGACTTCACCATCACAGGCGTGCTGTCACTCTCACCTCCCAAAGTCACATGGCAGTCACTTCCTGGGTCTGCTCTTGCATGTATGCTGCATATCTTTTGAGGGGGAAAACATTACAGCTGGAGGGCAAGTGGCCATGGTCAGATCCTCCTCTTGGAGGAGGCAGCTAGGTCTGCTGTGCAGCAGATGAGGGGAGACGAGGAGGCAGCAGCCCGAGAGAAGAGACTTCCTGGGGAAAGTGAAAGATGGCGGCTTGAGGCCAGCCCAGCAGAAGTGGGAGCATGAAGGCATGAACTGTCCTGGACAGGGTTCTGCAGGGCCCTGCTCAGCAGGAAGTCACTCCCTCCCAAGCCCTGGACCTGGCCGTCTGGTGGAGCCTGACCATCCTGACATGCCATGCCACAGTGCCCTCTGGGATCCACCTTGCATTGCTAGAGGGATCCAGAGGCAAACCTGAGCTCAGGCACACATTCCAGTGGTGTCTGATGGAGCAACCAGAGGACTGGATCAGAGAAGGTACTCCAGCCAGTGGAGTAAGAAGAGCTCTGCCCACGGGATGTGTGCTGGAGGAAGAGGCTTGGAGGAGCTGGAGAGTGCAAGAAGTGGGGCAGGCTTTCTTCTACTTTTGAATCACTCCCCAGCTCTCTCCTCTGGCCTTTTTTTTTTCCTGAGGTGGGGGGAACCCTAAAACAGAAAGGTTAATTTAAGTATACATTTGAAGATTTTAAAGACTCCAATACAGGGCTTATTATGCTAAAAGAAACACACCTGGCCTGAAGGAGCTTCTTAGCAAATCCACCATGCATGTAATAATTCAGTTAAACACGGCCCCAGGATCCTTTCCCATGATTTCTATGTAAATTGGATGCTTCGAAATTACTATATGTGTGAAATTCCACTTATTTCTTTTAACATAGAAACTTTTATCACTTAACTCACTGGACAGAATATTTGAGCCATTTGCAATCATTAGAGCAATTTTGTTTGGTCAAACCTTGTGGGGTTATACTTCAGAAAAGACAGTGAATTATATTCATTGCAAGAAAACAGCCATTTTAAATATATAAGGGGCACCAGGAAAATTTTCATTTTAGTGAAAATTCAATATTATATCTTACTTCTTTTTACAGCAGGGTAAGCCTTTTATCTTTACGCAATTTATAAAACCTAGCATGGAACAGGACTGTGACAGGCAGTGGCAGATCAGGCTGATAGATAAATTGATGCTTTGGAGACAGAGGGAGCCATGATGTCTGTGGGGTTTAAGGTAATAGCTTTTTCTTGAGGAGATTTTCTTCAAGACCTTAGGGGAGGCCATGGGATATTTACTGGTTCTGCAGGTTCCAGCATGGAACTGGGTTCTCCCTTTTCCAGGGAGACTGGGACCATGCCAGCCCAGCAGGGGAGTAGGGCCAATGTGGCTCCAATGGACACAGGACTCTCAGCTGGACTCTGCTGGTGAGTCCAGAGTCCAAAGGCCTTCACTTTAAAGAACATCACAATTTTTTTTCAAATAGATTTGAGAATTAAAAAAAATTCAAGGATAAAAGGAAGCATCATTACCTATAAAACTAATTTCTTTCCTGCATTGAGCTGTTAGGATCTTTCACGAGATAAGTACTCTAGTTAGGGCTTGGTATTTTGGGAAGTACATTTTCTGCTTTGGTCATTTGGGACACTTTACAGAGGAAAAACAGCAACTTAAAGAGGTTTGCATAGATACAACCTGAATTTTAAGTACAGGGGTAGGGGTATTTGTTTTCAACAAATGATTAGAAAAATTAAATTCAGGTCTTAAATAATGTCTAATTATATAAATACATTTAAATCATCAAGACAGATTTATTTTCTTCTTTCTATTTTTATTGCATTTTAAAATGTAATTTTTAAGTGACATGATATTTATTTCCCAAATTTTATTCTCCAAATTTATAACTGATAAAGACAAGTTGAAAACTTTCTATTCTCTTGAAGAACTGACATATGGAGTAAAAATTATTTTTATTTGTACTTTTTCTTTTGGTAGCTGTATCCCTCCAAGAGAGGATAATTACATTCTCCTGGAAATTGAAAATAAAGTAGTTGTCATTTCTCTATTAATGTATTTTCCCTTCAGATTTTGATAGTAATCTTTTTAGACATACATAGAAAATTAAAATATGCCATGTAATATATAAATCCATATCCTCATGTTTGTGTATATGTGTGTGAGAGAGGCAGGCAGAACACAGAGAGAGAGGGATAGACAGACAGACAGGACCCACAGCAGAAGCTCCAGAAAAGAGCGGTGAGGTCATGGTTTCCCTCTGGATGCTGCCGCACAGGTGCCTAACACTGGAACTTACCAGCAGAAGGCTTATGTTGAACCCAGCAGGCCCCATGGTCAACTTTTCCCAAGAGAGAGATTTAGGACTTTAAATCAGAGATGGCAACTGAAAGTTAAACTCATGCCATGTTTAAGTGAAGGACAGGGAAGCCAGGCAGTATGGGCAGGAAGGCTGGGGGCACTTCTCAGTTTCGAGAAGCAAGCCCAGCTCCCTCCCACAGGCCACTGGGGCCCACACTGAGGCACAGTGTACCCTGGCGGTACAACGTCCTGAATGAAGGGCCTACTCATATAATCGTATACAAGTGGTGTGATGTGGCATAACTTGCACTTGACAGGAAGCAGCAACTCCTGGGTGGAGTCCACTTGGGGCACAGTGGATGGAGTGGGGCGTATCCAGCTATGTGCTTCCTGGTGGTGCCTGCATCCATGAGGCTGGCGCTGCAGACAGGCTTCTGCACAGATGCAGAATGGAAGACAGAGTCCTGGAGGACGGACACCACCTTCCCCTTCAGGTTGAATTAATAGAAAAGACATTTTAGAAATCTTAAATTGATAATGTATTCATAGTGAAGCAGGGAAACCAGGTGCATATTTTATTCCTCTTTCTTTGCCTGCATATTTTCAAAGACCTCTTATAGTTAACATTATAATATAGTTAGTCACTCCAAATCATCGGGTGATTATAGGATAGCTGTCAGCCTTGGCTCACGCTCTGAAAAGGCTGCAGCAAATAGCTTTTCTCTTTGCTGTGGAGACTGGGCCTGTTTTAATGGTTACTCTGGAAACCAGAGCCTTTCTGTTGTTGGTCCTTTTCAGTTACTTTAGCTATTAAACCCTCTGATTGAGACAAAAGGAAGGAGGAATGCAGACACTTCCACAGGGAGAAACCCCAGACCTAGAGGAACAGAACTCAGGATGGGGAAATAAAAGCTATGCTGCCAGGCTGCTGCATGCCTGCCAGGAAAGCAGCCCTCTCTGGGGAGCCCCCTATACCTGAGGCTTCTAATCAGGCTGGGCAGCAGCACCTCCATTTCCCACCCCCCGGCATAGAGGACCACCCTGCAGCTGAGGTCCCAAGTTCCTCCTGCCTGCACAGAGACCATGGCACCCTGTTTTACCATGAACCTGGGTTTAGAAGCTTTGAGAACACAGCAGTGCAGGATCCCCAGAAACACTGGTTGTTTTATGATGCAAATTCACTATTGCTGTTGACCTGCGCCTCATGACAGAAGGTGGAGTGGGTCCCTCTGCATGCGCTGGTGTTGAACCTCATGGTTTCCAACCTTTCAGCTTCCTAAATATATGAACGACTACCACTGTTACACAGTATGTGGACTTCATGAGACTCAAGTAATAGCTGTGGGTCACAGATCTCAGAGTATGGGCAAGTCGGCAGACAAGATAGGTCACAAATTCCACAGCTAAATTGGTATCCCCAGAAGGACAACTTGTTTGATTTTTAATTTTAATTTCATTTTCAATTTTCTAATAATATCAGGATTAATGGAAAAAGAAACTCCTTAGTTCTCATTTGCCTCCTTTGCAGTTTATCCTTTAGCTTGGAAAGAAAAATTTCTATAGTTTAAAATAATTCCTGTGTTGAAGTTTAGAGGTGGGAGGTTGGGAGAAGAAAGTGTTCATACTGTTGTGTGCTACTCTGACATTAATGGCTCACAGACTCTCGGGTTGGACCTTTTTCTTTGCAACTCAGTTTTGTCCATGTACTCCAGGGTTTCTCAGCCTCTGAACTATTGACGAATAGTTCTTAGTAGGAGTCAGGGAGCTGCCCTAGATATTGCTGGATGTTTGGCAACATCCCTGGGCTCTATATACCAGATGCCAATAACACTGCCACACATACCCATGGTGACAACCCAAAGGTCACTGTCAAATATCCCCTGGGGGAAAAATCATCCCTAGTTGGGACCTAGCAATTTAACCAGATGTGACGAGAACAGGCTAAACCGATGTTACTGCCTACTGCTCTGGGAATACATTATTCTCTGCTGCTCTTCCCGGAATGTCAGCAGCTACTTTTCCATGGTGCTGGCTCTGTGGAAATGAATCAGGTGTCTGCAGCACAGAACATGTGGGAGCAGTCATGTCAGTACAGGGTGTAAGTCACCTGCAGCCAGCACACTGTAGACTGCACAGCCATCCCTGGGCAGCAGGATGATGGTGGTGTGCATGTCTGCTAATCTAGACATGGATGAGATCCTGGGGCTCATCAGTGAGCCCACTGGACTGTGAGTGGTCCTTAGGTGACTGAAGTGCAGCAGGGAGAGGACCAAGAGCAGCTGTGGGATTCGAGGAGGGACTGAGGCCATGTCCCAGCACTAGACAGAAGGCACTTTTTGTGCATGCATTAAATGACATGCGACCCATCTACTCCCACAGCATCTGTCATGTTTTCATCATATGGTTACACGTTTTATGCAAAATAAGCCATCGTGGTCTGAGACCATCTTGCTGCATTGCTTGGTGACATGTTATTGCTTTGGAATCGTGTACTGCTATCCTGGCAAAGATGGGATGGGACTGTTCACCCATTAATCCTCCAGGTCGTCCAGCTTGTGTGGGCTTCTTGAACAAGCAGAGTTGGACTTCTTGCTCCAGTGACTTCCCTGGCTGGTCACAGCACCTAGGTCTCTAATGGGATGGACAGTGGGATGGCCATCTGGCTCTGAGCAGTTTTGAGATGGCCCCCCTCTTCCAAGACCTGAATGTGCCTAGGGGGCCAGGGGCAAGAGACCTGGAGTGTGTGCTGCCCATCTCTGGGGGGTTGGGGTGGATGTTGAAGCTTGGTGCTCTGCCCAAGGGTGGGAGCTGCCCCCTGGTAATTTCTATTTCCTGGTCACTACTTCTGGTCTGCAGGCACACCAGTGGTGAGTGAGATTTACAGAGCCAATAGGTGCAGGGATGCACACCATGAGAACCATTGCCACCACCTTACTCCCTGCAAGAGAAGATATAGACCAGGAGCTCCCGGTGCCTCCACAGAGCTGGTGAGCATGAGCTCTGACCTGCCACCCAGCTCTCCAAGGCTCAGGGAGCCATGATCTGACATTAGCTCCACAGGCCTGTGTACACTTCATCATTTGGAGGTTGATTCTGATTTCGGCACATGAGCTGCAGCAGGAAAACATCCTGCTCCTTAGCCCATTTTATCAACTTTGTTTTGTTCGCTGGAGCCCAGATCCACATCGCCTTCAAAATAATCACAACTGCGCAGGTGGATCCCAAGGGTTAAGGAGAGGCTTTTCCGCAGGCCCTGATTCCTGCAGAAATGATTTGTACCTCAGGCTGATTGTCACTAAGAGAAAATGAGAATGAGGGACATTCAATGCAAAGTAATATGTGCTGTACAATTACTGGATTAATAATTTTATTCCATTACTGTGTGGGAGAAAGGACATCAGCCTGAAGATCTGCAATTCTAGTATATTTCTAAGCATCCTGTTAAAAGAGTGAGCAGGGTCAGGAAACTTAATTGTGCTATAACTAGATAGAAATTGTCAAGTGATAAAAAGAAACATCCAGACAGATTCAGCAGGAAATTACAGCATTAATAATACAGCATAATGTCTACTACTATACAATTATTGGAGAGACCCTGAATGGTTCACTGTAACAGGCTTAGGTTTCCAGTAACTATAAAAAATTTCACTGAAAATGATGTTTCCAATATTGCTGTAAATATTTTTAAAAAATAAATAAATAACATTATTATTCAGTGATCAAACATCTTGTATCCATTTCAGACAAGATGGTATGACCACATTGACATTTTGGGGTGATGAGAGGGTTGGTTCCAAGAAGAATAGTCTCTATTTGCAAATTAAGTTCCTGACATCATAGGTAAATAAATTATCTATTTCATTTAGCCTTTCAGAATCCCCTGCCAAAAGAAAACCAGGCGTATGTTTGGAGATTTGTGCTCCGAGGAGCACTGGAGGGTGGTAGCTGTTCCCTGTGCCTAGGAGCTCATGCCCAGATGACAGGGAGGAACAGTGCTTCTGAATGTCCCAGAGGCTAAAGACAAGGAGGTTAGCTATTAATCCCAGGGGCGACTGGCCGCTGTCCCAGGACATCAGAAAGGAGGAGGGAGAACTCTAAGACAAGCTCAGTGAGACCTGGAATGAAGCCGCTGTGCTTTGCAAACATGTCATGGTGCTTGGAGTACAGAGCCTCGGCACTCACAGGTTGCCACGGTGGCTCCAAGATCCCTCCTGTGTTTGACCTTTCCTCCTCCCTCTGTAGGAGGGATCAGTCGTCTCCATGCTTGCCCAGGAAAGCCCAGTGTTTCATTTTGTATTCTGAGGATGAAGATTATTCAGCAACTCCTTACCCAGAGATGGCCATGCTGCCCAGAAATCTGCATATCTGCATATTTCTGTTCTTCCCTGAATTTAATTTCCTACAGGAACTGATATTAATCACCCTGTTTAAACAGAGGGGATTTGGGGTCTATACAAATGTGACATTTTCTTCTTGTAGAACTTGCAGAATATTTTCCTCTTTTTTTTCTAGTTTAAAGGGACAGTAGCAATGGTTGCTGCTGTTGCATTTTCTTTTACTTGACTGTTGATCATTTGGATGGTATCGGTTGAACCCGAATTCCACTCTCATGCTTGAGGAACGTGTCAGTAGATTTAGAAATAGAAGTCTGTGACTTAGTATGCATGAGCCACCCTGTTCTCTCTCGGGCTGAGGCAAGGGAGCATCTCTGACTGGAGCAGCGATGCTCTAACCAGCCCTCGCCGCTTGGCCCGCACTTCATGTGCAGCAGACTCGCTTTCGTCAGCCATTGGCAACTCTGCCAAGAGCATATGGCATATTTTATTCTGGCTGCCTGCAGCACAATGGTTACTGAGGCAGAAACAGAAGACAGATGAGCAATGTGCTTAGAAAATGTGCTGGAGTGCACTGTGGAGCCATGCCAGCTGGAAGCCAGCAGCGTACATCAGTTACACCAGATCCTTGGCTGAGCTGGGCCAGTGCTGCTGGCCAGGGAGTGCTTAGGCTTCAGCCCTGACCTGTCCTGGCCGCAGAGGTGAATTAGGGTCGGCATTGCCTCTGTGGGTCACTGGTCCTGGGTCTGGGTGAGGCACGGGAGGGGCGGTAGTGAAATGCCAGCCTTTGGAGGCCGAAGGAGGCCTGTGGCCCTCAGATTCCCAGAGGAGGGCTCTGGGGAGGTGTGAGCAGGTGCCCAGCTTAGGTGCACCCCTCAGAGGCCAGCACCCACTTTCTGAACTCAACACGTCTTTGGCACTGTGATCAGTGGTGTAGCAGGGCAGAGAGCACCCCTTGGGCTGAGAGGCAATCCCCAGGGCAGCATCTCCACTACTGCCAGCCCATCAGGCTGTGGACTGAAAGTTTGGCAGTTTGTGACTACAAGCTAGCTTCGCTGCTGTAGGTGAGACTTACCTCAACAACAGGGCACCTTGTCCTCACTCAACTGCACATGCTGCAGCTCACCTTCAGTGTCTCCTCAAACCCCCTCATGCTGCTGAGTTGGACCTGGGCTGGCCGTGGAGTAGCTGCCATCATCTTCACAGGGCTGACATTTGCAGGGCTGTCCAGGGCTGCATGGTCCTGGCCACCCGGTGGGCACCATGAAACAGCTGGTATTCACACCCAGGCTGCTCTACCTTCTTCACCCATGTGAATCACATGAGTGTCACCCCAGATCCGTAGAGGCTCAGACTGTTTATCTGACTGAGAGCATTTTATTTTCGGTCTTCAGGTCCCAAGTGGCTTAAAGGGGCACTCTCATGTGGTTTCACATTTCATCATAAAGTGATGGGCCCCCCTTCCTGTTCTTTGCTCTGAAACCTTCATGCCACTTGGTCAACAGCTATGTCTCTTCTGATTCATGCTTTGGGCAGGATCCCCGTGAAATGAGGCTCTTCTGCAGGGAATGAGAGCAGGATGCATGGGGGCCACTGACCTCACAGTTGCTTTACTGCCAACAGGTGTGGGAATGCGGAAGTTAATGTAGACTTTTCTAATAAAGGAAGAGTACCTGACAGTATATAGGGATACATATTTTCTATCAGATTATTTAAAAGGAAAAGCATTCCATTATGTAACCCCATGCCATCATGGAGGCATTCACTGAGCTGAAATCAATACATTCATTCTCAGAAGAGGACACGTACCCAGGTGTGGACGCTGCCCCAGCAAAGTTTCGGCACAGGGGCATTCGTGGGATGTTCCAGAGCAAATGTGGTCCTGAGAGGTCAGCAGGGGCAGAGAGTGCTGTATCTTCACTGTGGAAACCACTGACCCCAGTGCAATCCCAGGTCAACCATCGAGGAAGCTGTCCACAGGAAGCTGTCCACATTGACTGCCTGAATCTTAGGAGGCCAAGAAGAGAGAGAAAGCAAGAGCACACACATGCATCTATGTGTGTCTATGATGGTGTATTTCTGCAGGTGTGGAGATGTGTGTATTTGTATGTATGTGTATGTTATTTATGCACAGCATTATGGCTGCTTGTCATCTGTGGTCATAGTTTCTTGCTGACACTTTTGCAGCTAAATGGAGTGCATAGAAATGAGTTTTGGGGCCTAGGCAGGCACAACCATGGTGTGTTTCTAACAGAACTGGGTTCCTGTCAATCAGATGCATCAAACAGAATACCAAAATGTGTTGTGTCATATTTACTTTGTTGGCTGACCCAGTGAGTATCACCTATATTTAAATATCTATCTGTCTACATCAAATTAAAATCTGAATGATGGTCTCCTGGGCACACAATTACAGCCAGGATGGCAGCTCAGGTGTCTTCCCACTAGGCACTCTTGGGGAAGCAAGGAGCATGGTGTAAGGGTGTACATCACATCCTCCCCTCTCCCTACCTTGCCAAAGTGGCATAGTCTGCCACCCCACAGCTTCAGTTGGAAAAGGATCAGCCTCAGCAGCTTGATGGCTGATGACTGAAAGTGATTTGAACTTGCTTTGGCCATGAAAGACTTCACAGGAGGGAAGTTTGAGCAGGCTGTTGAAGTATGCAGAATTATTCAGTTTGGAGAGTTAGGGAACCAGTATTCCAGGCAGCAGGAACAGCATCCAAATTCACACAAAGGTTAAAGTCAATCCAGTACCTGCTCAGGGAAGGCCAAGAAGACTGGAGTGAGGCTCCTGCTTCCAGGAATTCCTGCAGAGCCATGGAGCAAGGGGCAGGTGGCCTGGAGGCACCAGGTCCAGGGCCAGACCAGCCTCCTGGTGAGGACTCAGGGGAGCTTTGTTGGCAGGGCCCCAGCAGCTAAGTGGAGGGCTGGCGCCCTGCTATGAGGTGCACTCTTTCCAGTTCCAGGGTTCTTCTGCTGGTGTCGGGTGCTGCTCCCCAGGTGATGCTTTCCGTCCAGGTGGTGAGGCCCGGGGCCCTGTGACTCTCTCACTGCTGCCTCTGAGGCTGCCAGGAGCTGCACTGGGCTCAGCAGCACACCAGCCCTGGCCTCAGAGAACTGGAAGATCATGTTGCAGACAGCCCAAGGGCTAAGAACTCCTACCCAGATCGGAGGGAAACCCAGGTATCTTTCCATGCCTCAGGAAGGGGCCGTCCTGCAGGGGCAGAGCTTGGGAGAGGAATAGAGGGAGCGGAAGTCTTCCTGGAAGGGGTCATTTTGATTTGGCATTTGATTTTGTTTTTCCTCTGATGCTTCATAAATACATGGCCTTTAGAAAATAAACTGTATGAAATTGGGAGGCCTCCTCCAGCAACACCCTCTGACCTGAGGGGTAATCATGGCTGGCTGGGAATTTCTGAGAGTGGGTGTGACTGGAACGAGCTCACATGTCACACCAGTCTGGGGACATGCACCAGCAAGAGGGTGTACCCGGTGTCTGGGCTAACTGTGCTGCCCAGACCCCATTCTGCAGAATCTTGTACCAAAGCACAGCCATGCCAAGTGTTGCCGCTTAGAATTCCCTTTGAGAAAGGGAATTCTAAGCATTCCCTGGATCATCTGTGAAGTGGACACTGTTTGCAACCATGCATCTTATTTCCCCTCCTAGTTCCCTGCTGTGAGTTGCGATCATCTTTCTGCTGGATTGTAGAATAGGTGCGATCCTATGGCCTTGCATCTGTGGGTGACCTACCAGCCTCTACTGTATGGTGGGGCTTGTTTTTCCTACTCTTCCATTTGTCTTCTAACTTTGTGACATCTTTGCTTAGAAATGACAGTAGTGCAGTAGGGGATTTCATTTTCCTCACTCATCACCAGGTTCACAGCTGAAGCACCTAGGACAAAAGACAGATTCACAGAGAAAGGCATGCACATTTATTAACATGAGTTTCACATGTCACTGAAACCTCAGAAATGAAGAACTAAGGAACAGGGAAACAGTCCCTTGTGCTGGGATTGAGGATGGCACAGAAGTGGCTGAACCTGAGTAGGCCACATAGTGTGACCAGTGGCAGTAAGTCAGGGCCCGACAGGCCTGTGTCCCCTGAGCTGAATGGTCCCTGTCCCCTGCACTGGGTGTGTGCCTCTGGAGGGGGCCTTGGTGCAGGTCTTCCTCTGCTTTCTCAAAGGCCAGGGGCCATGTTCAGGGCCACATGATGGAACATGGTGGTCACCTTTCACTTCTTTTCATCCCCCTCCCAGGATTATTTTAAAAGGCTTTCTGTGATAACTCTTAGTAATTTTACCGTGTTTGGGGTTTGTCATGTCTGGCAATTGCTCTTGTGCAGTGTTGGGTGTTTTCTAAACAAGCACTTCATTTCACTTTGAAAGGCCACGTTTCCTCAACTTAGACACCCCATCTCCAGTGCACATGCCCTGCTTCCATGCTTGGTTCTACGTCCCACTTTTCCATTTCTGGACTCACCTGGGTTCCACTTCTCTGCTCTGCAATGCTCTGGTCACTGCTGCTTATCAGGTGTTCTTTGATATCTTCAGGCTAATTCACTTTTTAAATGTTTTCTCCTATACATCTCAACTAGATGAACCTTGAAATCACCTTGTCAGACTCCTTAAAATCTCCTTGGGGTCTTGATGTGGCTTGTATTGGATCATCAATCTGGGGGACCAACATCTTGGTGGCAGTGTTACAGGTTTGGTCTGCTTCTGTCTGAAACCTTTGTCTTCCTGGGCTTCCTGACAGTGTCCTCCATTTTTTTCAGCATGGTGGACTCCTTTTCTGCACTGTTCACTCTGCTTTGTGCTGCCTTTGCTGCAGGTTTTGCCTCTGCTCTTGGCCCATTGTCTGTTCCTCTTCCATGAGACATGTGGGACAAGCATTGCCCCTCTCCCTTGGTGGTGTCTGGTGGTGCCCAGTAGGGTGGCTGTGCTGGCCCTCAGGTTGCTCCCTCTCTCCTGTGTGCCCATGTTCCTTCAGGGCTGCAATGAGAACACCTGTGCTCTGGTGCTTGGGTGCAGGTGGTACCTGCTGAACTGTTCTGCAGGGAGATGACCATAGCAGCTTTGTAGACACCATCCTGGGAAACAGTTCTTACCAAGAGAAGATCAGTGCAGAACTCAAGGGAAGGTGGTGGTTCTCCACTGGGGGCAGGTGTCGGTGAGTGGAAGGACGTGGGCATGCGACCCCGACTGTGAAGCAGGTTGCACAGGGAATAACAGGCATCCCAGGAAGGCAGGGCATAGATGTGGCAGAGCTGGTGGGGGTGGGTAACATGTCTCATGTGGATAGGCGTCACATACGCTTGTGTGCCTTGAGCGTGTGCATGAGCGCGTGGCCTGGGGTATGTGTGGGGCCTGCAGTTCTGGCTCTCTCTCCATCTCCCTGTCCCCATGCCCTCCATTCCCCATGTCCTGACTCCCCCGCTTTCTCTGAGGTAAGGAACCCCTGGCTCAGAAACTGAGGAACCTGACACACACAGACCCCCGTCCCCATTGTCCAGATGACACTTGAGAGAGCCCTGAGCTGGCTCCTATGGACTCCTGCTGATTTGGGTGCTCTGACACTGACTGGGCCCTGTGTTCTGACTGAGGCTGTCCCTGTCACCTGCTCACAGTACCCCAGGAATTCCTTCTATGATTATTCCACCCAGCATATTCATAAAATGGACTGAAGTCAGAGAGGGGACATCAAGACCCAGCCTCCAGACTCTTCCCCAGGCTTCATAGGCAAGAAGTTGGTACTCTTCCAGCCACACAGGCAGGTCTGTCTTGTCTGGGCCATGAGTGACAGCTGGGGCCACTCCCCAGTCCTCTTGGCTGCCCATGTGTCTGAGTCTTCACCCACACTGATGGTTGAGTTCCTGGCATGCTTGGTTTCCACCTGAGTGTGACTTTTAAAGTGCTTGGCCCTCACCCCCTCATGGTGACACATTATGCAATGTGCCCCAGCAGAAGCCAGTTTCTGGCAAAACCAGGGACATGGGCCCATGGCCACTGCTGTGTGCTCTGGGGCCTGAGGAACTGCACACAGTATCTTTTGTTCTGGGAAACATTTGGCTGTTTGACTCTGAGCATAATCGGGATAGCATCTCCAGGAACATTAGCTCCAAGGCCATCTCACTTCATGGAGATGAAAGTGTCACTTGGGTCTAATTAAACCACTGAGTTTTAAAAAATGCTCAGAAAATAATTCCAAAGATGATGCATTCCCTGAGTTACAGAGCAATCGTTCCCACCCTCGGAGCTGAGACGCCCCCACAGTGCCATCGCCACACAGGGTCTCCAAACACTCCAACAGTCATGGAGCCACATCACTCCATGGCTCTGGGCAGCTCTGGCTCTGCAGGACCAGCAAAGATGCTGTGAGAAGCAGCCCCTGGGGCTTTGAAGGGACTCGGTGTTCTGTTTGTTGGAGAAGGTGTCATGGCCCTAAAGGCCGTGACACACCCTGGCAGGACCCTGTCCTGATGCTGCTGGTGACCAGCTGTTAGAACCCAGGTCAGCAGCAAGTCTCCAGATGTGTTCCTCTGAGCAGCAGAGCTGAGGTTGGCTCTGCCACTGAGGTCAATGAGGTCTGTGACCTCTGGTTTCAGTTGTCTTTTCTTCCCAGCCCCTTGTTTCTAGCACAGGGCAACAGCATGTTCCATGTCCTTCAGGGATTGTCCTAAGTACTCAGAGAGAAGGGAACAGGATGACTTAAGTGACTGTGTTGTGTAGTTATATGGACTTTGTGGACCCCCTTGGCTTTACCTGCTGCATCTGTCCGCCCTTTTCTTCGTCACAAGTCCACCCCTCGAGGGCCTCGCTCCTGCTTCTCCACATACCTGTTCCTCCCTGCGGCAGTTCCCATGGATGGGGAATTTCAGCAAAGGCTCCCACCGGCTCTCCACCCTACCTGGGGCTACAGTCCTAGAGCAGGGGCAGACCATTCTTCTGAGAGTCCTTCTGGGTCTGTCCAGCAGGCCACAGCTGCCCTGTTCAGACAGTGGACAGCTCTGCTCCTCCACTCTGCCCCAGGGTACCTCTGCCCATCCCTTCCTGGCTTCCTTTATGTTTGGGCAACTTCAGGGGGTCTTGATTTTCAGCCATGTCTGCCATGGGGCCCCTTGGGTCATACAGAACACATGAGTTCATCAGGAAGATGCCCTGGACATAGGAGTTTGCCAGGGCAGTTGTGACACGTGACTCCAGAGAGCAGAGGCCTGGCTGAAGTCAGGCTCAGGTGGGTGAGGGGTGGGTGAGGAGATTGAGCTCAAGCTGTGGAGGCAGCATGTGTGGTACAGTGGGCAAGGGGGTGCTGCAGACAGGCCTCAGAGATGGCCACAGCTGGCCACTTTGGTTACCAGGGGAGACAGCCAGTCTGTGTGGTCTCCTGCTAGTGTTGTGGGGTGACTGCCCTTGCATGAACACAGGCAGGAAAGCATGCTGTGTGCTGTGGACCAGGGGTGGGGCCATGCTGGCCTGGAAACTGCCTCCAGCTCTGCCTGGAATGGGAGGCAGAGAGGTGGAAGTTGCACGGGCTCCATGGGACATGTGCGGTGGTCACGGCCATGGCACAGGGCAATTGTGACTTGTGTCTCCTTGGAGACTCACCTGGCGGGACCAGGTGACAGGCACATAGCAGGAAGTGGGCCTGGCATCCTTGCCCTCCTTCCCCTGTGGGTGACATCTCTCCATTCTTCCTCGTCAGTTCCAGGGGTGGAGACACCTCCAGACCCTGGCCGAGTCCACCCTTTCAGCAGTTACCCTGAAGCTGGGGCAGCCCAGGACTTTTAGGTGTTGGCTTCTTGGGTCAATGTCCAGCACACTGGGAGGTCAGGGCAGAGGAACCTGAAATCTCATGCAATCCGTGCATGCAAAAACCTGGGGAAAGTCCAAACTTCAATCAGGTTCTGCAAGTGGATTCTCCCTGCCTTGCTGCACCCAGGGTTTGGAGTGCCCCTGAGTGGTCCAAGCTCTCTCAGGGACAGATGCAGAGGAGATGCACTGGAGGCACTCTCTGGGTCCCTGAGTCTGGGGTTTCAAGAGTGCCCAGCCCCTGATGGCCTTGTCTGTGCTTCTCTCAGACTCTCCTGGGATCCCTAGGAGCTGATTTGGCTGCTGCTCCTTCCAAGGGTGAGGAAAAGAGCTGGGTCAGGCCTGTGTCCTCAGTCCTAGGCCTCTGTCCCAACTCCTGGTCCTGGTGGAGCAGGGGCATCCTAGGAGGGCCTGGGTACCTCTGGCCCTGCTGGATAGAGAGCACAGCTATCTCAGGCTCTGGCAGGCTCTGATTGGCTTGGCATTTGTTCAGGTGTGTGATTTTTCCCAGCAAGATATTGGGTTCTTTCTTGGCCAAAGGACTTGGCAGAGCCTGTGCCCCATGGGGAGCTTGGGTGCCTCCATCGCCTCCTCTATCGAGCAGATATCTCCAATGCCACTCACCACGTTGACCACACATTTGAGCCTGGCATTCCTATCATTATCCATTCATGCCCAGAAGGACAGGGAGAGTGGAACCACCACATGGACAGGAAGGGATGGATGCCAGGGGCTGCTGCCTCCAGCCTGCTGGCCCTGCTGCTGCTCCTGGTCAGCCACCAGCCCTCCCAGCCTCCACTCGAGGCAAGCCTCTCTTCTCCTTTATTCTGGAGTCATCACTGCTCAGAGGCCCTGGGACAGTGTGAGCAAGGCTTGGCTGCCAGGATGACCCAGGCTGAACCCTGGGTCTGGCATTGCAGGGTGGCTGGAGGACAGCACATGGCATCTCATCAGGGGAGTGACATATTTAGGCAGCATGGTGAGGTTTGGCCTTCCAAGGACGAAAGGCCACACTGACTCCACCTGGTACACCAGGACACTACTGCTGGGTTGCTTCTGGGAGAGGCAGGAGCAAGGATGGGGGTGTGCTAACCATGTCCCAGCCACTCCAGCCTCGTTGCATGGACACATCTTTATCACTTCTTTTTGACATGTATGCAAACATGGGATTGCTGGGTCATAAGTGCTGGGTCAGTAACTACACCATTTTACATTCCTAACAGCAAAGTGTGAGTGCTCTAATTTCTCCACAATTTTTGGCAATAATTGTTATTTTTCATTTTTTAGTATAGCAATTCTAAAGGAAGGTGTGTCATCTAGTGATGTGGTATCTTCCTGTAGTTTTAATTTACATTTCCCTAATGACTAGTGATCATCTTTTCATGTGCTTATTGATCATTTGTATCTATCCTTTGGAGAAATGTCTCTTAAAATTCTTTGCCCACATTTCAGTAGTTTAAATCGAAAGGGTACTTTATATATTCTGGATAATGAACACTTACCAGATATAAGATTAGCACTTTTTTCTCTCTTTCTTTTTGTTGTCTTTTCACTATCTGAATAGAGTTCTTTGGTGTCCACCCCCCAAAATAATGGTTCACTTTTGATGAAATCCAGGTTTCTTTCTTTTTGTTACTTGTATTTTAAATGTCATATCTAAGAAACTTAAAGAGAATGTGGTAAAAATGAGAAAAATTGATGAGTCTTAGTAGAAGATAAACACATTCTTACACTTTTTTCTGTAAATTTGCTCCTTGTACTCTAATATTTGGGAATGGTATTGATGTCTCCATCATGGGATTTGAAAGAGCTCAGTTAGGACACTTGGAGTAGTTTTCTAGGTGGTTCAAGGATGACTGAAGACTCGCTGCCACTGTCCAGTTGGGTGACCCACGGGCAGGTTACTCACCCTCCCTCATCCCTACTTTCTTCATCTGCAATTTTAGACAGCACTGACTGCCTGGTATGGTGGGGGCTGAGGGTCAAGGGGTGAAGATGGGATAAGACGCCCATGGCAGCTTAGCCTGGGGCAGGCACTCTTTGAACCAAGAGATGATAGATGTGTTATGCAAGCAGATGACTGAGAAGGTCCCTGAACATCCAGAAGTCCTGGGTACAAGAGAGATTACCATGTATGAAGTCACTTTCTGTCACTCTGGGGTCCCCAGCAAGAACCTTACTCCTGGGAGATGCCTGACCTGCTGCATGAGCTGACCGAGGCAGGTATCCTTGTCCATGGGCACCAGTCATCCTTCTGATGTCCTGATCCCCACCCCCATAGCCAAGGCGGTGTGAAGGGCTGGGTGGGCACTATTAAGTGATTTGCTAAACTTTCTCTAGACTTTCCCTCTCTCCCTAGCCACCCTACCTGGACTTTCTGGCTGATGTCTGTGATTACATCTGGAATCTTTAATTACTGGAATCCCGCTGTCTCTTGTCAGGTTTCCTCCATCCCTGTCCTTCCTGCTGATGGAAGACAGGAAGGAAAAAATGGATGGTCTCAGTGACTGTGGCCCCAACACCACCAAGCATATGCGCTCAGCACTCACACCCACCCACACGACACTTACACCCTACCCCATCTCCCCCTTGTCTCCTTAATCCTCTCCTCTCTGCTTGGTCATCTTTCTCTGTCATTGTGCCTCTGGATGCCTCTGACCCTCTTCCTCTCTTGTTCTTTTACACTTTATGTCTCTGTCCATCTGTTGGTCCCCTTTTTCTGCCTTTATCTCTTTAGAGGCAGTTTTTCCCCAATTTCTCCATTTGTTCAAGACAGCTTTCCCTCCATAGCATATCAGAATTTGGGGCTGACTCACCAGGGTGCACATATGAAGTTGAGATACATGGGAAAGTGTGTGCTCTTCCTAAAGTTCTCCGGACATCAGTGTCCTCCTCTCCACAATAGGATTATCACTAGGACCATGGGAGTTTATCGGAATAGACACAGGCATAGTCCAGCTCTCCATAAAATCTCTGGTGTCTACACTTGTGTCTACAAACCCCACCCCTGCCTTTCTCCAGTCTCACCTCCTTTGACCCTGTTTTTACATGGGCTTCTGACTGCTGTGTATCCTCAGCACAAGAAATGCCCCCAACTCCAGGACTTTGTCCTTGTCTATCTTTCCCTAAGGTGTGGGCTTCATTTTGTGACTTGCTCTTGAAGGACAAAATGTAGCAGAAAAGGGTCATATGTTACCTCTGAGAGGAAGCAGGCAACCATGCCTTAAGGATGCCCAAGCAGCCTTCCCGAGGTCGAACCAAGGTCTCCTGCCAACAGCCAGCATGAACTCCCCAGCAGTGTGTTTGTGAGGCCCCTAGGTGGCAGACCCATTAGTCCCACAACATTGGTTGCCATTGTGACTGCCTGTCACAGGAGATCCTCAGCCAGAGCAACATTGTTGGATTCTCAGCCCCATGAATGGTGCTACCATGTTTTGAATGCTCCACTGAGAGCCATTAGGATGTCTTAGATAAATGGCTGGTTCTAGGGTTAGAAAAAGGAAATCCAAGATTAGCCTGGAATGTTCTATGCTGAAGTAGATAAACAAGGCCCTGTATCCTTTTGCTCTGATGACGTGTTATGTTTTTGCTTACTGATTTGTGTGTTTCTCTCCCACTAGGTTTAAAGTTCCACTCCAGCAGTGGTGGTGCCTGTGTCCCCAGGGCCTAAAACGTGAGTTTGCTCTGGCAGGAGTGCATGGAGGTCAGCAGCTCCAGGCTCAGCCTAGGAAACCTCCGCCTGAAGATCCCGTCTCCCTGGAGAAAGCAGGTAGGCTTGCCCTGCTCCTTTTCTGTCTTTCTGTATTTCATTTCTTGCGGTTCCTATATTTCTGCTTGGTTTTATTACCAGAAGCCTGACAATGCATGTATTTGTGCATTTAAGAAGCTCCTGGGGGAGGAAGAATGCTTTGTGTTTTCTTCTCTAACAAGCACTGTCCAAAAAATAGCCTCCCTCTGCAGAAGGAACAAAAATAGCCTGACAGTAGGGCCCTGCCAGAGGTGGGAGGTGAGTGCTCTGTGGCTGCAGCTGAGGAAGCTCCGCTTCTTTAGACTAGGTGTCCCATGTGCTCAGTCACCTCTGGTGAACCCCTACTTGCCCACTTATTCATTTCTCCACCATTCACCCAGCTATCTGTTTATTAATTCTTTATTTGTTATTCACTAATCTATTACTATCTACTTCAACAGATTATCTGATAACTTTATAATTATTATTTAATGCACTCATCCACCCACCCACCCTTCCATTCATCCATCCATTTTCATTCTTTCCCTCTTTTACTATTTTCTTATTTACATTGATTCTTTCCTCCCTACTTCCACCCTCCTATCTATCAATATTTTCATCCATTTACCCATCAACTCTTCCTTCAATCCACTTGTCTGTTTATCTGTCCATTCATAACCCATACATCCTACTGTATATGCAACATGTGATCATCGTTCCATTCAGTTAACCATCTGCATTCTGCCATTGCCCATCTACATATTTTTTCTTTCACCCAAACATCCAAGTGTCCTTTTGTTAATTAACCCATCTACTTTCTCAATCTTATCTATTTCCCTCTATTAATTCAGAAATTGATTCACTCAAACTTCAATACAATTTAAGCCCCCCAGTATTTACAAGTAATTTTTATTCTGCCCAGATGCTGTGCCAGACTCTGGGATGAGTAGGTGAAGAATATGAACCTGGTCCCTATTCCCATGCAGTCCACCCAGATAACTTCAGGGATTCTGGTGAGGAGCTGGCCACAGGTCTCCCATGGTGAGGACAATAGCCCTACTTGCTCTAAGTCTGATGTGATGGGCCATTGCAGGAAACCCTGATGCTGTATCAACTGTGTTGATCATTTTACCACTTGAATCCTTGACTTGCTGATTCTCAATTTCCTCTCCTGTGAAACAGGGGCATGGTTGGTGATCCACTTGTAGGAACCCATGTGAATGCGGTTGTTGCCTGATTAGGTGAAAATGTGTACATGTGTGTAGGGATTCTTTTGTGTTTTCCATTACCCAGGCATAATGCCACCTGGAACCCAGGTATCCCTACAGCTCAGAGTCATCTCGTTTTTGCTGGCAAATAAGATAGCATCTTGTAGACATGAACATGGTCCATAGGGAGCTGGAGTTCTTCCTCCTTGGGCAGGAAGGAATTTTTGTTTGTATTACATCTGCAAAACCAATTAGATATGTTTAAACACCTCCTGTCCATACCTCAGGTTGCCGAAGGTAAAAGACTCTTCAGGAGTCATGAGCCAAGAACCACTGGTGATCAGCTGCCTCTGGCTTCTAATTCCTACTAAACTGGGTGCTGTGTGATCCCAGCAGATGGATTCACTTCTCTGAATCCCCTTTCCCTTACCTGTAAGTGAAACTTAGAAATACTTCCAAGACTATGTTTGGGAGCATCACAGGGCAGCATGGGTTCTTGGTAGAGATTGGAGATTATTGTTCTAGGAGAGTGTTTCAGCAAAGGATGAAGGTCAGGATTCTGCCTACAACTAGGGAGGGGAATCAGATAGTGTGTTTTGTTTGGTTTTCAATGTACTGGGTCCCAGCTCTAGTTGCTTAGAAGGAGGTTGGGAGTTCTCACAAAAGACACCTTTACAATGTTGTTTCCCTTCAGTTTGCAGGCCCTGTCTTTGATTGTTTTTGCCCCCTGACCACCTCCACTCCCTACTCTGCTGGGCTGGGTCCCTGTGTGGTCGTCATTGTGCTTGCAAATTTGTGCCAAGTTCTTGCTGGGCACCAGGTCGGGCACCTTCCCTGCCTCCACCCCTGACAAGCCAAGGTCAGCTGCACCCCTTCTTCCTCCCAGGTTTCTCCACCATCCTCCCCCTCCCGTCCCTTCCTCCCTGTCATTCATTGATTCACAGTCCCCAGGGTGGTCGGGGACAGGTGCTCAGGACAGGGACTGTTGGCATCAAATCCCAGCCTCATCCTCTACTAACGGGTGTGTGACCCTGGACAGGTTCGTCAATGCTTCTGCTCTGGTTTCTGCATCTGTAAAATGGGAATCACAGAGTTCTGGCCGCTGAGGATTGGTGCAGAGAGGCAGAGATGCTTCCAGTCGCATGTGGTACGGAGTGAGCTGTCAGCAATGCCCCTTTGGTTATTCAGAGGGTCAGGGGCTTAACCTTCAGGTCTCGAGCTTCTGGTGGGCCAACCTCCAGGTTTCAGAGATGGAAAAAACAGGGGCAGATAAATAATGACAGTGGACATAGAAACGTCACTATGTGCAAGGTCAAAATTCAGTCCTCTCAAAATCCCCACGAGATGTACACTACTTTTATCATTTTGCAGATGAGCGAATTGAGACCCCATTTGAGAGAGGTTAAGTGACTCACACAGCTCATAGTGGGTGATTGAGAACACATGCTTAACAACAGGCACCACAGGCAGAGAGGTGACCCATAATGCACAGGGCTGGACCTGTGGGCAATGTGGGCCAGCTGGCCACTGCCTGGGCCCCTCAGCAGGCCCAGCTTCCTTGCCTCTGCTTCATCCAGCAAGATGTATTATTAATGATAACAATTGTTGTAATTGCTTACCAATCTCTCCAGGTGCTCCCAGCTCTCCACCCAGCCATAAATTTGGGTCACAGACCAGCAAATTCACAAATCTGTCCCCAGCAACGCACTGCACACAGCTGGTGCCCAACAGAGACCCAGTCATGTGACCACGTACACAGGCTCGGTCCCAGCAGGCCATATCCAGACGCACACACTGGTCCAGCCAGTACCTGACACATGGTCAGCCGTTCAGCCACACAGCATCCCTGTCTGACCCAGAGGAGCTTATCACTTGCTTCATTTTTTCAGCATTTTCCCCAGATCAAGAAAACGCTCTTGTGGAATGTAAGTGAGATCAAAGGAAGAGTTGTCTCTGTGCCCCAGGGTCACTGGGGACAGTGCTTCTCAACCCTGAGCATGCAAGTCCTGGCATCTTGCTAAAATGTGGATTCCAGTAGGAAGTAGGGCTGGGGCCCAGGCTCTGCACTGTTTTAATTTCCATTTTTGTCTTGGTCCTGGGATTGTACCCAGGGGCTCCCTACCATGGAGCTACATCCTGGTCCCTTTGTATCTTTTATTTTGAGACAGCATCTCACTAAACTGCTGAGGTTGGTCTTGAACTTGCCATCCTCCTGCCTCAGCCTCCCAAGTAGCTGGGATGACAGGCGTGCACCACCGCACCCGGCAGGCCACATTTTGGATGAGCTCTGGCAGATGCTGAGGCTGCAGGTCTGCAGGGATGCCCCGAGTGGCGGGATCTCATTGAGGACTAACAACATTCACCTGCAACATAAGTAAGGGTGACCAGGGGCAGTGGGAGAGAGGTGGGAAACAGCACAGGTTTTGGAGTTCAGGGGTTTGGCCCAATATTTTCCTGTGTGACTTTAGGCAAGTGGTGTCATGTCTCTGAGCCTCAGTATCCCTGTCTTTGGAAAACGTGGATAATGTTACCTATTGCAAGGACTCCTTGGGGTGGTTTAAATGAGATAATGGATGTGAAAGCTTCCTGCACAACTGAAGGTACTTCCAACTCTCTCCTTCCTTCCTTCCCCTTCCCTCCCTCCTCCCTCCCTCCTTCCTTCCATCCTCTCTTGCTTTTATCTGTCCCTCTCTACAATTTTGTTCAGCTCATGTCACTTAAAACCATTACAATGGTTCAAATCTTGTCACTTTTTAAGGGGACCATGATGGTGGGGTGGCCGTAGGAGACTTGGGGTGCTTCTGAAGGGCAGGTCAGCTCAGGGTGGTATCACTGGAGACAGGGCAGAGGCTGAGGAGGCTGCACCCCACCAAGCTCAGAACTCACCCACAGCAGGCACAAACCTGGACGATCCTCAGCTGCCAGCCACAACCCCATCCATCATCCCTGACACCCCACTTTACTCCTGGGGGACATTCTCCAAGGGATGCCACTGGTGGGCTACCTCCAGGGGCCCCTGGTGGCCACCCGAGGATGGGAGGTGGAGAGGGGTTTCCCAACTGCAGTGACCCACAGAGGGTAACTCTGAGGGTCCTCAGGGTCCCCTGGGATGGAGCCCCAGCTTCCCAGGCTAGTAATTGCTCTTTAACACCTTTCCTCCTTCCCCTTCCTACCGAGGAAACCACCTGCACTGAGAACCGTGCATCAGTTCTGCTCTGGGGACACCTGATCAGCTAATCTGGCCACGGCTGGCTGTCCTTGGTTATCACAGTGGGCCTCTCTCCCTCTGTCTCTCCCTCTCCTCCCTCCCTCTCCTCCACAGCCCTCTGCACCTCTCTTTTCTAATGCTGTTTTGTGTGGAATGTTCCCATGCTGCCGACCTTCATGCTCAGAAGGGCCCGCGTCTGCCTCCCATTCCACAGAGGTGCAGACTGAGGCCTGGAACAGGTCGGCTCCTTTAGGGGTTCATTCAACCAGCATACGTTGGTGGCTCGGGCCAGGTACTGCATTGGGCAGCACCATGGACGGGGCTCCACCGCTCCCCCAGCGATTGGTGAACCTCACTGGGCATCGGGACCCCTCTGGGAGCTTGTTCAAGTACAGATTCATCCCCTAGAAAGGGGGATTCAGCAGGTGCGGTTCAGGAGGCCAGAAGCCTGCGTATCACAAACAAGCCCCAAAGAACCGCAGGTGGCTCTGGGTCAAGGGGTGCTCCCTGGAAACACCTGGTGAAGCACCAGCTCAAAAGGCTGGGTTTGGGTCTGGCAGAGGACGTGCAGGAACAGCTGTTTCTGGGCACTGGTGCCCTGCCATCCAGGCTCCTGGCCGCCCTCCACCAGGCGCAAGCCTCTGGCATCCCAGCTGCTGACTGGAGCCCACCCAGCAGCCACCTTCCCCCAGGAGCTGAGCCAGGCAGGGATGGCCCCAGGGTCCTCAGTGCCCATTCCATGGCCCATTCCCCTCACCCAGGCCCTCCTGCCTCCTGGCACTCAGAGCAACATGTCTTTGTCACTAGATGATGCCAGCTGCCTGCACATCTGCCCCGCCAAATCCCCCCTCCACTTTTCCAAGAGCTCACGTTCATGTAGCGACTCCAGCCAGCTCTGACCTCCCCCTAACAACCTGTAGCCTGAGCACTTTTCCTGAGTCACAGAAGCAGAATCAGAGGTTCCAGGAGGTGAAATCACATGTCTGAGCTCAGATCTGCTAAGCCAATGTGTCAGACCTGGGTCCAGATCTTCCTAAGTCCTATGCCCGCATTCTGTGTGGCTGGGCTGTTGTCTATGTGCTGTCCTTAAAGCCTGGAGCTTGCCCACAGTTCTCAGGTGAGCAGAGATGGGCAGACCTGTCCCCAGAGCAGAGGGAAGAGTTGCATCTCACTATTCAGACTGCCACCTGGTGGAACCCACCTGTGGGGGTTTGGGGACCTGTAATTGCTGAAGACTCTAGCAAGTACCTGCACAGGAAAACAGGGGAGAGAGAAGGGAGGAGGGAGAGGGGTGGAAAAAGATGGAGGGAGATCCAGAGACAGACAGGACCGAGGGAGAAGTGGCTGGCCCGAGAGCCCTTTGCAAGACTCCTGCGGTGGTAGCATGGGAGATGAGAACGGCCTTCCTCCAACCTGCTGGGCTATGCTTAAGATATGACTGGACAGTCCTCGAGATCCGGTGGGACCCAAGTACAGCAAGGCCACCTGTGGCTCTGATGCCCTGGGTGACTCCAACAAGCCAGTCCTGCAGGTCAGACAAGACTGCCATGTATAGACGGATCTTGGGACCTGTGACGAAGTGCCAGGTGAAGGAGACCCAGGGAAGGAGGGGCCTGCTGGGAGGCCACACACCTAGGCGGTAGGACACTCTTCTAATTTGCACAAGAATGTTCTGTAGGCTGACTATGGTCCCCTCTCAGGGTTGCGAGAGTCAGGTAAGCAGCAATGGGTAGGGCTTCTCCTGGAGCCAACAGAGTCTGCAGAGAGAGGCTCAGGGTCAGCCTTCTGAACCACAGGGGAGCCCGACCTCGCCCCAGGGGAGGAATGCAGACCACCAGAGGAGGGGCTGGCTGCCATGTTTTCTATCAAGACAAGCCACTGTTGCCAGGTGAGTGCTGGTTGTTTGTTACTTCATACCGGCTCCCCCGGGTGTTTGTTTAAGCCAAGACATTGCTCTGCTAATTGGAGAACATTCCATGTGAAAACAGACCTTTTAAAACAACAGCAGCAGTGGCAAATAAAAACAGCTGCGGCCACAGAAGTACAAAGGTGCAGCCCTGGGAAGAGAATTAAAGGAGCCTTGCGTGGGAAACACCCATATTCTGGTTCTTGGGCACTGCCCACACCCACACCTCATGGCCCTGCCCTCCCCGTGCCCTCCTTTCCTCCTCCAGGACCTGACTGGTCAGGGCAAGAGGAGGCGGGGCAGCTTCCCAGGGGCGGCCACTCAGCCAGTGGGGACAGGCGCACCTGGATAAGCTCCTGGCCCAGCCTCTGGCTTGGCAAGCAGAGGCAGGGAGGCTGTGCCTCTGCACAAGGAGGAAGGCCACTGCTCCTCTGAGGCTGGGGAGGCTGTTCCCAGAGGCACTTCAAGGGACAGCCTTGGCCTTCCTCCCAGAAGCCCCCAAGGCATCAGGGCCAGGTGGGAGCTGAGGATGTGCTGGGAGGAGGGGCAGCAAGAGAGGGCACTGGGTTAGGGGACCCAGCGGATGGGGCGGAGGGACCAGGCTGTCCCCAGCTGAGGAGCACTGGCTGTGTGACCCTGACCAGGATGAGGCCTCCGAGCCTCCTTCCTCCAGCTGTCAAGGGCCTCCTGCCTGCTGCCCCGGAGTCGGAGACCTGCCAGGGTCAGAGCGTGATGCCTGCAGTGCACGGGGCTGTCCTGCCGAGTGGGATTCTGGAAGTCTGACAGGTCCACTGATCAGAGGTACTGTCCTCAGAGAATGCAGGGGGTGTTAGTGGCTGACAGATGACTGTGGACAGATGTGCTCAGCACAGGCCCAGGATCCTGGGGAGGCCCTGCATTCAGTTCTCTGTGGGTCCTTGGCACATGATGCCCTGTCCCCTTCACTCCTCAGCCTCTGTCTCCTTCAATCCTCAGCCTCCATCCCCTTCACTCCCCAGCCTCCATCCTCTTCACTCCTCAGCCTCTTTCTCCTTCACTTCTCAGAATCCATCCTCTTTGCTCCTCAGCCTCCGTCTCCTGCTTCCCTGCAGGACCTGGGGAAGGTTCTTTGAAAACGCCGCTCATCACACCTGGAGGGCTAGACAACACCAGCGCTGTCAGAGGGACTGACATTTACTGTCAGGACATCAGGAGCTCATAAAACATCCTGGGTTGGGAGAAGACGCCAGCTCATCCACCTGGCTTCCTGTGAGCAGGGCTCTGGTCACCATGTCTGTGACGAGGGCTGATGACTGGACCCACCCTCAGTGTGCAGGGCATCTCAGTGGCAGGCCAGGCTGGGCTGCCTGTGGGTTCGCAGGCTCCCCCGTGGCCAGCTGAATTGGGGCAGGAATTGGGGAGAGGGAGCGCCTCTGCAGATGCCCCAGGGGTCCCAGGCACCACAGGCTGGATGGGACAATACATTCATTCAGGGACCATGTCCTGTGTTGAGGTGGCGCTCACGGTGCCTCAGCTGTCCTCAGCTGCCTGGTTACTCTGAGACTACCCCTGACTGCATAGCAACATAAAGGTACATTAATTATTTGATAGCCAAGATAATGATATAATAACAAAAATACTTTCTGGTTCAAACTGTATTCCTTTGGTAATTGATTAAAATGATATATTTCACACTTACCAATGTTTTATAGCAATCTCTTGTCTTAAAATCTAAACAAAACAAAGAAAACCGAACAACAAACACCAAATCCAATGGCTCTGGCGAAGCAAATACCGAACACAAAATATGTAAATGCATCAAGGCAGAAATGAAGAAGGAGGCCTCGGGGGGACACTGAACTTAGATGGTTTTTCTAAGGATTGACATGAGCTTAGTTAAGAGAAAATGTGTCCCAACGGGGGTCAAGACGATTTCTCAGTAGCACTTGTTTTCCTTCAGGGCCGAGTCCCTGGGTGGAGCTCCATGGTAGAGTGCTTGCCAAGCAGGCACCGGCCCTAGGTTCCATCCCCAATGCCACAAAAATAAAAGCAAAACAAATCCTTAAGATCTAGGTCCCCTTCCGTCTTCCCTAACTGAGAAAGATGACTCAGGTCTTTGACCAGATTGAGAAGATGTTTGCTTCCAGGGTGAAACCCACTGTGTTACCAATAAGGTTCAGTACTCACACTGGGTGACCAGCCAGAGGAGAGCCAAACGGAGGCATTAAAATAAGTCATTTAATAACAAATAATAAGTAAAATAAAATAACAGTTTTTGCAAATCCAAAGACCAGCGCCCTCAGTGTGGAGTCTCCTCTCCCGAGCAGCCTGAAGTGGCTGAGGCACCGTGGCAGCCAGCTCCAAGCAGAGACTTGGCATCAGCAAGGCGGAGCTTAACCCATACCAAGCTCTGTGACTCTGGGAAGGTCACTTGCCTCTCTGAGCCTCACCTCCTTCATTCTCACCTGTGAAGTTGTTATAAATAATGGACCTCCCAGTGCTCAGGTGGAGAGTAAACAAAATGCTGGCTGTAAAGAACGGGTCCCAGCCTGGCATGTGAGTAGCATCTGTCCTCCTCGATCTCTCCAGGGCTCCTTCTCTTTGTACAGTAAATAATTAGTGAGGCAGCCTCTGCTAAATGTTGGGGATATACTCATGACAAGACAGAGCCCCCTCAGAAGAGCCCAGGTAGGTTTCCCTCTGTGTCCGACTTCCTTCCTGATGGATGGCCAGGCTTCCACCTTCACCACTTGTACCGTGGGGATCGGGAAGCCCTGTTCAGGTCCTTGGGTCCTTGTCAAGAGGCTACAAATGACTACCCTGGACCCTTGCTGGTGAACCTCAGGCTTTGCCCATATTTTGCTTTTTTGTAAAATATGCTATTTTCTTGGGAGATCTACTGCTGTCCACCAGAAATACAACTCTGTTACTAACCCTGCCAGCTCCAGAATGATACCTTTGTCGACACTAAAAACAATTTAATGGCATGTCACAATAGCAATTCACTCTGTTAATAGCCCTGCTCAATAATGCTATATTGCATAACCCTCCTTCAGTCGTCTGACAAATAATTCACCTTTACTCACTCCTGAGTAAGCTCCATTTCACTAACAAATAAATTTCTCCCAAACGTACAAATATTCATCATCTATGTCCTGTGGCAATAGCTATTTTTTTTTTATTTTGGATGAGGTCAGTGGAATCGTGTTTCCATAACTTCCCATTGGCATCATCTGAAAGACAATTTTTCTGTGAAGTGCACCAAATTAGGGGACAACGGGGTTCCTAATTTCTCACTCACACATGCATGCACAAGCGCCTCATGGTCGCAAGCTGCAGGCAGCAGTTGCCATCTCTGTAGCACCAATTTGCACATTGATGGCTGTAGGCTTCAAGGTCAAGAGGCGCGGACCACTGGCTGGAGGGTCCCAGGGTGACTGAGGCTTGTCATTGTGTAAGAAGGCTTCTTCGTGGCAGTTGGCAAAGAGGTTCTTGACCCAGGGGCCCCATGACCTCAAGAGTTCTATGAACTCACACATTTTGTGAAGATGGACTTAAAAACAAGCAGACAGGCAGAATACAGAATTTTGTTTTCATCAAACTTCACCAGTGGTTTAGAGATTCTTGAGCCATTGAGGTAGACACCACATCAGCCCCTGGGACTCAGCACCAACACTAGTCACAGGAATCCCCACACCACGTCACAACTGACACAGAGGTATGGCAGTTTCACCGACATTTTCCACTATTTCAAAAGTCTAATTGTTATTCACTCCCTTGTAAACAGGTTATCTGATGTGTTAATGAAGAAGCACGGATGTACCAATATCAAAATTTGTTTTTTATGTCATGGTATTGTCACCATGTGAACATATGTGAAGACCAATGGAACAGAATAGGAGATACATAGACAAACCCACATTATTACAGTTATTTCATACTACACAAAAGGCAGTAGAGACATACAGAGGAGAAAAGATAGCCTCTTCAACAAATGTTGCTGGGAAAACTGGAGATACATAGACAGCAGAAAGAAAATCGAACCCCTACATCTCACCCTGCACAAAAGTCAACTCAAAGTGGATCAAGGACCGAGGCTTACTAGAGACTCGGTGCTTACTAGAAGAAAATGTTAGTTCAACTTTCCATGTTCACATAGGAACTGACTTCCTCAACAAGACTCCTAAAGTGCAAGAAGTAAAATCAAGAATCAATGAATGGAATGGTATGTAACGTAAAATACTTCTTCACAGCAAAGGAAATAATAAAGAACATGAAGAGAGAGACTACAGAGTGGGAAAAAAGCTTTCCCACCTGCCCCTCAGAGCATTAATCATCAGGATATATAAAGAATTAAAAGAATTTAACATCAAGAAATGAATAACCCAATCAATAAATGGGTTAAAGAACTGAACAGACACTTTACAGAAGAAGAAATACAATCAATCAAAAAATATACAAAAAATGTTCAATATCTCTAGCAATTAGAGAAATACAAATCAAAACTACTCTAAGATTTCATCTCACCCCAATCAGAATGGCAATTATCAAGAATGCAAGCAACAATAAATGTTGGTGAGGATGTGGGGGAAAAGGAACGCTCATACATTGCTGGTGGGAATGCAAATTGGTGCAACCACTCTGGAAAGCAGTATGGAGATTCCTCAGAAAACTTGGAATGGAACCACTGTGTGACTCAGCTATCACACTCCTTGGTTTATACCCAACAGACTTAAAATCAACCCATTACAGGGACACAGTCACATCAATTTTTATAGTGGCTCATTTTACATAAGCTAATCTACAATACCAACCTAAATGCCCTTCAACAGAAAAATGGATAAAATATATATATATATACACATACACACACAATGAAATATTACTCAGCCATGAAGAAGAATGAAATGATGGCATTTCACAGTAAATGGATGAAGTTGGAGAATATCATACTAATAAGCGTAAGGAGCCAATCCACCCAAACCAAAAGTCAAATGTTTTCACTGATATGTGGATGCTAATTCACAATGTAGGGGGCAAAAAGAAGAACAGAGTTACTTTAGATTAGCTAGAGGGGAGTGAAGGGAGGGGAGGGGGCGTGGGAAAGGACAGATCATAGAATGAATCAGACATTATTACCCTGTGTACATATATAACAATACAACCAGTGGGATTCTACCTCATGTAAACCAGAAAAATGAGAAACTGTACTCTATTATATATGATGTGTCAAAGTGCATTCTACTGTCATGTATAACTAATTAAAACAAATTTAAAAATTTAAAAAGAAACCAAGGGAGGACTTGTGTTCATCTGCCTCTCCTTCTCCCCCTCTCAACACCTTTCTATTCTCACGACACTAACAATGATAGAAACAAGTGCTTCACACGCCATTTATTTATGCCCCCATGACCCTGTAGTTTCAGTGTCACCATTGTATCATCCTCATGTTTTACATTTGAAAACCCTGATGGACAAGGGGTTGGGTCAATTGGCCACAACAGGACAGCTTGGCAGTGAGGCCTCGCTGGTCAACTCCAGCTGCTGCTTGCTTTTCTGCATAAAGTTTTACTGGCACACAGCCACAGCCACTTGGCATATGACCCATGGCTACGCTTGGTCAACAACAATGGCAGAACTGAATTGCTTCTGCAGACAGAATGACCTGTAGATTCTGAAATACTGGTCACCTGGTTCCTTGCAAATGAAGTTTGCTGATGCCCCTCTGAACTGACGTGTGGTAAGCCAGCTCCCAGTCTGTACCTGTCACCTGCTGGCAACATGGCCCTGTAAGGAAGCCACTGGAACTTCAGTATCTTGAGTGGTACCGTGGGCATATGGTGCTGCCAATATCCTAGGGTGGAAGGATGCAATGCACAGGGAGCATTTAGCAAAATCTCCTGGCAACACAATAGGGGCTCTGGAAAACTTACTTGCTGTGCTGTTACCTGAAATCCTTTGAATCTTTAACCAGGACCTCCTTTCCCATTCTGAAGAGTTTAATGGTACAAGAAGCCAAGCACGCATCCCTGATCACCTTGGTCCATAGAGGGCCCTCATTCTGATGCTGGGTTTGCATTTAGTTCTCCACAAATGTGACCCGCCTCTCAAATTAAGCTATCTCTGTCCCCTGAAAGAAACTGATCCCTGGTCAATGACCCCCTCCTTCCACTGAATCAGTACCGCCACAGCAGAGCTTGATTAGGGGTAAAATTCAACCCAGGTGGATTTAAGGGACCGGGACTAAACCCAGGTTGCAAATCACCTGGGAGCCCAATTGCACATGAGTGCATGTTCAAATTCCTCAGAAAACAGCAACATTCCTCAGAAAAGATCCCCAGTGGTGGGAAGTGGCCAGCCCCGGAGGCAGCGGAAGTCCATAACATGGGTTTCTTAGAAGAAAATCACACCAGCTCTGTTTCCCCACAAGCTGCCTCCCAGGAAACACTGGCTGATGCTACAAAGGAGTTGTCTTCCCCAATCTCTGTCAACAGAGGCAAAGAGAAAATTAAGATGATTTCATAGATTTAGAGGAAATAGAGTGTTTGGTTTGAAGTTCGCTTTCCCTATCAACCATATTAAGTAGACAATTACTCAACACTCCATTTGGCCTGGAAGATGTGAGAATCCTTTCCATAGACTCCCTTAGAGAAGCAGGTGGCAGAGATCTGCAGTCTAGAGAACTGCTTCAGGGTTGGCATGCATGGGCGGGGTCAAAGCTGAGTCCTCTTGTTTGCAGGCTCAGGCTCAGGTCCTGTACAGGTGGCTCATTCCTTCCAGCCTCCTGTGTTCAGGAAATGGTTAGTGTTGGTGTCACGGCCCCCATACTTCCCCTGTCCCACATCTGTGCCTTTGGACTTAATCTTTTTCCTCTGATGCTGGGCTCAGTCTGAGATGTGTCAGCTGGGAGCTCACCCGAGGTGGAGCAGATAGAGATGAAATGCTCCTGAGTGGACTTTCCCACACTTGCTCCCACCCCACCCGGCTCCAGCCTTTGCTATGTAAATAAATTGCCTACATGGTTGGCTGTGTGATTCGAGATGTAGGGTGCAGGGCTGCATTGTCCCATCCATTCTGACTGAGGCTACCCTAGCTCAGGCAACAGCTTGCCAGTCTCCACTCATATCTGTGAGCACAACCCACACCAGCAGGGCCTTGTAACTGACCCTGAAACTGACCAAAGCTTTAGGGGAGGGATCGTGTGTGGTTCAGTGCAGCCCAGCCCAGACCTGATAACTGGTGAGCTAAATCAATGTCATTGAAAATTGGAGATATTTGTTAGGTGGCACTGGCTGTCAAAAGATAGCTGATGCAGAAAATATTTCCTTCACATAAGTTGGTTTGAAAAATAAATGACACATATTTCTAAGGCCCTAGACAGACCTGGTATCTACATGCAGACATGGTTGGAGACGCTGAAGTCACAACTCTACTGTGTGTGATAACAACCTGAGCTTTGTCTCCAGTTCTTTCATTTGGTTGCCAGCTGCATCCATTGTCTCCAGGAAGGGATGCAGCAGAGCAGAAGGCATAGGTATTCCAGAAGCTTGAACCTCTAGGGAAACTTGGAGGACTTGGAACAGAAATAAAATGGACTTGACCAGAATTGGGTGTTGAGAATAGGTCTTCCCTCCCTCCTTCCCCATTCCAGATGGAAAAGAGGTTCTGCTGGGGTTGGAAGGAGGAGAGAAAAGGGGTAAAACTGCTCACTAGTGGGGTTCGGGGTCTGGTATGTCCAGCAGCCAAGCACTGGCAGCTGCCCCGCAGAGCCCTGTCTGTGCTCCAAGCCTGCGGACACCATGACTGGCAGATGGACCTGTTGGCTCTCTCTTCCCTGCATTGTCCTTGGACTGGACTCCTTCCTGGACCTGTGGCTCAATTCAAGGGGAAAAGGACCTCATAACAGGTTGGAATTAAAATATTCTGTTCACCCAGCTGAAAATAGAAATGAACTTGAAGTCTAGAAAATAAAGGTGATGTTCCTCATGGATCTTTAGCTTGTGGAACTGAGACTCATTTTCAACTAGATGCTGCTCTTGGTGCTGCTGCCCATGGCTAGTGCTAGCCAGGGAAATAAGTACATTTAAGGTCCAAATGCTACTCAACGCTGGGCAGAAGAGGAGTGGTGATAATTTCAGTAAAATTTACCAATGGACGACCTTGTACCCAAAGACTACAAGCTGGGAGGGACAGAAGACTGTCCTTGTCCTTGTCCAATGGCCTCGACTCCCTCCAGACACTGAGAGAAGACCCTTCCACAGAAGTCATGCCTGGAAGTTGGGGCAGTACCTGGTCAGGAAATGCCTTTTCTTCAGCTTGTTCAGTATTTAAAGAAATGTTACCAACTTTTAAATACCAGGCAATATCTGCCCCTTCATAGAAGAAATTCAGATTTCTGGCTTCTCTTGAAGAGAAATAAGGGGGAAATTAGCACCCTACAAGTCACACTGCACAGTGGCTGAGAGCAGTTGGCCACTCTGGAGACAGTGTGTTTTCAGTTCCCTGCAGTCCTCACTGGTCCCAATGGTCTCACCAATAAGAAATTCAGTGTCACCTGCCTGTTATCATTGTTCCTGTTCCTGAGTCTGTTAAAGTCAAAAGCACCACTTTATGCTCAAAATGTTCTAAAAGTAGGAAAATAAAAGTACACTGCCTGCCACCTCATTTCATTTCCTGACTGGATCATGTGTCCTTGCCATGCCCACCACCTCATATCTTTTCCTGACTGGATCATGTGTCTTTGCTGTTCTGACCCTGGACTTATTCCTGGAGACAGTTCTGTGATGAGATGTGTAGGATTTTGAAAGGAAGGTACCTGGAGATGGAGCCTACTGTTTGCACAAACACCTTCACAGACTGCACACACACACCCAGGGCGCAACATTTAAAGGACTGCAAACAATGCCAACTTTGTCTGTAGTATTGTTTAATTTCCCCCTAAATAGGAACATTTGTTTTTCTAAATAGTCCAACCTATAGGCTGGGGGTGGGGAAACTCTTATCACTGGAAATTTAGTGAGATTGTGAAAAGACAGCAAAAATGTTCTGGCAAATAGGAAAAAAAGGAGAAGCCATTTTTAAAGATGAACTATTTGTATCAAGTATCATGAGAAAATAAGTGCATCATGACAATTTTGTACATCTCCTATGATTTGATTGTCAGTAATGAAGCCCACAGGGGAGTGATAAATGTGCAGAGGAGAAGTATCTGTTTCACTTATATGGCAAATTATGAAACTCAGAGCTTGATAGCACTTGGAAAATACAAATGCATTTGAATGGAATTCAAATTGTTGCTCTTTGCCTAGGACATAGGTAATACCACCAGGGGTCCTGTCTCAGGATTTTTTATAAGAGGTAAGAGTTTATGTAATAGGAACACTATTATAAAATTACCTTAAACACTGAAAACATTTTTACTTTGTTACAGGGTGTAATTTCCTCTTTTTCCCTCTTATGGCTCATATACAGAAAATGATACACTAATGCAATTTTTCAAATTTAGTTACCTTTTTTGTGTTCTAAAATTATATGTTCTCATCTTTACCCTGTTTGTCAGACTCCAAGATCCATTTATTTCTCCACTTTTATGGTTCCATAATTTATCTTCTTGTCATTGAACTTTCATAAACATTTTTTTTCTTAAAGATACAAAATAGTTGCAATAAACTCTGACAAAAATGCTTCCAGTTCAACTTTTGAAATCTTTCAATTATGTTTTGAGCATTTATCATGCTTTCTAGTATGTTACTATGCTGTGAAATCTGTGTGGAGTGACATCTTACTGGGTTAGGGGAAAAATTGCTTGAAAAGAAACTCACTTCAAACCATTTCTATTTCTCTGCCTTTTCACTTTGGAGCCTATATATTTATATTCATGCTCATTCCATGTGGAGAAGGGAAAAGGAATGGCAGATGGAAATGCTACTGAGTGAACTCCAGCTCTCAAGAGGGGCTGTGGGCTTGGGAACCAGAGAAAGAAAGAAATGAATCCATTAGGTGAGGCTCATAAAAACCAAACAAAACACAACGGTCTCAGACAATGACAAATGCTCAGTAGCAGATTTGGATCTTCATGATCATGAGATAATGTCTGGCACATGTCCAAGACTACTAGTGGGTGCTGGGTAGACTGTCCAAGGACTGGGGACAGGAGACAAAGCTCAATGTTGCCTGAGACAGACCTGTGCTGCCCCACAGAAACATGAGCTGAGCCACGCATGGAATTCAGAAATTTCTAGCAGCCACGTTATAGCAAAATGAACTTAGCACTATATTTTATTTAGCCTAACACACCCTCATGTTGCCATTTTAGTAGATCACCACTGGGTGTACCCCATGCCTGGTGCATGGCAGTAAATGCCGTACCATGACCTTGCGCTCCCCACCCTTTAGATTTCATTTAATGCCGAGACCAGGGGCTGGCTCAGGTGCCCAGGCTAGTCTCTAACTTGCAGTCCTCCTGCCTCAGCCTCCCGAGTCGCCAGAGTCACTGGCAGGTGTTGTTTGCCACCATGCCCAGATATAAATTGTATCTGGTTGCTTTCTTTTTCTCATACTACACTGTTAAAATTCTGGGCACGTTTGACATGTGTGGCCCTGTCAGCTGGGCTTGGCCCCACTTCGAGTGTGCGGTAGCCATGGGTGGCTTGTGGCTCCCACACCGGGCCATGCAGCTCCCCTGGGGGGCATCTGTCATCCTCGGTGCTCAGCAGAGCTGGACTCTCCATCAGTCACAGCACTCTCACTCTCTGTCTAGCTGCGTATCTCCCTGTCTCCCCTAAGTTTGGTGACAGCAGTCAGTGGACTCGTATTGCCCCTTCACTGTTTATTGCTGGGACAAGCAGACATTCTGTCAACACTGTATCAGTGAGTTACTCACCAAATGGAAGAAGCCAGAGACACCTTCTGGAAGGGCTAATCGAGGTGCCATGGGTCCCAAGACTTCCTCCCCACCGTCTCCATCTGCGGGCCTCCTCTCCAGAGACTGTTCTCAGAGGCTGATGGGAAGCATCCACCTGGGAGGCTGAGAAGCCACAGTCCATGACAGGCCCATGGCAGGATACAGAGCTTTGCTCCCCTGGCCTCCAGTTGGGATGGCACACTGTGGAGGGTGCTCCAGAGCCCTTGCCAGGGGTTCAGATAAAACCCAGGGTTCTCTCAAGCCACCTCTCTCACCAGCTCTCAGCCCTGCTCTGTCCTGCCTCCCTGTCTCCTGAGGCATTTCCCGAGTGACCCCATCCGTAAGTCACCATCCCCAACCCCCACTCCCTGGGTTCTGCATCCAGGGAACCCCACACAAAGCACTTGGACGTCCATTCCTCCCAACTTCTTCCTATTTTAATCATATGCCTCTGTTTCATTTGCTTAGAATTGAAATCCATTGGTTTGTTAGAAAGTCTTTCACAAACATCTCTTCTCACAGAACCTTGAACCATCAATACACTGTGTCTTAGGGACCATTGACAGTGCAGCATCAGCCTTCAAAGACGGCAGCTGGATGTCTATTTGACCACAGGAATGCACTAGTAAATTCTCTGAGCATGCCAACCAAGCAGGTGTGATCAACGGCAAAATTTATCACTGTGCAATTCCTCAGTTCTTCTGATTGATAAAGGGGGAGATGATTCTTTCACTCCTCCATGAGGCACAAGTGAATTCATGAAAATGCATCCCTCTATACTTGACAACGGGTGGCCACATCAGTCTTTCAGTAATGGAGGGACAGGTGGGTTGAGGAAATCTTGGAAAGTCATTGGATAGAGCAGAAAAGAACATAACTTTATCTACTCTGTGGCCAACAGGAAAGGAAAAAAGAGGAACATAGAAATCTCAGTGGTTCCCTGAATGTGCTTGCTTTCTGCCACAATAATGGCTTTAAAAAATGGTGCACGACTTCTGCTTCCGAGGCTGCTCAGTACCCCAAACTCAGTCCCAGGGCTCTTGCATGACTGCTTCCTTTTCTAAAAACACTTTTCTCC
This sequence comes from Sciurus carolinensis, assembly GCF_902686445.1. Classification (NCBI taxonomy): domain Eukaryota; kingdom Metazoa; phylum Chordata; class Mammalia; order Rodentia; family Sciuridae; genus Sciurus; species Sciurus carolinensis. Next base: position 944,175 of record NW_025920120.1, read on the forward strand.
TAAATATCTGTATGGCTGGTGCCACATTTCACTTGGTTCTCAGTTCAACCTACAATTGTTCCCTTCTCCTGTGTTATTCTGGGAGGACCCAGCCTTGTGTTATGTGGTTCACAGCTCATATTGCCAGGTGGTTGTGCAATATGTTGGAGGGCTGACTCACTGAGCCTCACACCTTGGTATCACTTGCTGGCTTCCAGATCCACAGTGCCTAGAACAGCACCTGAAATGTACTGGGCCCTGGATCCTTATTTGTTCCATAATGAGTGACCCACGTTGCCTTAGCTGTGACTTGAAGGTGGTCTCGCTAAGGAAGGTGCCCTCATGAAGCCTCTCACAGCCCCAATGACTGACACAGACCAGAAATCAGAAAGATGGAGTTAACTAGACGTGTGGACCACACCTTTGTGTGGCTCAAAACTCACGTGCCATAAGCCTGACCCCAGCAGGGCAGTACAGGGGTAGGGCTTTGGGAAGTCTTTAGGTCACGAGGCAGGTTGGGGGAACGGTACCCTCATCATTGAACACGAGTGCTTCCTGACTTCCTCCCGCTTCCTCCAGCCCTCCCTCCCTGTCTGTTTCCTTCTGTCTTCTCTTGCCCTGCCCTGTGGCTCACAAACACACAGAGTAGCACTGGTTTTCTCATCAGTGTTCTGTGAAAAGCATACAGCCACAGGCATGTAAGACTGTGGCTGATGGCTAGTAGCCCCAGAGCAAGATCCTGGCCTCAAGTCCTGGTCCAGCTTGTCCAGTTTCCCAGCCAGAAGCAGAGAGCCTGTGGCTCCCTCTCTCCAGGCATGCTCGGGCTGACAGATGCTCTCATCCTACTCCCAGTCAGCCGCAGGATCGGCAGAGCAGGGTTGAGTCGCCAAGTCAGAGCTGGGAGAGGAGGGGAAGGCTCCAGAGAGGAGGAGACAGGCAACCTCAGTCTGCCCTCAAGTAGCTCCTAGTTCTTTCCTTTGAAGGTACCTTAGACACCAATGTGCGTGAAACTACCTGTATCTCCAAAGGCACCAGTTGCACAGCAACTGTATCTGCTGGTGCTTCAGGTTCATCCAGCAAACATTCATGAGCACCTTCTATTTTCCAGATGCAGGGATTTGGGTTTTTTGCCTTGGCTGGTGCTGGCAGGACCTTGCAGGTGCAAGGTGAGCCCTCTCCACTGCACCTCACCCCAGGCCTGGGTTTGATTTTCCCAGGGGGAGTGTTGGACTTGGGCTTTCCCCTGCTCATCTCTGAGGTAATGCAGGTGTGCCTGCTAGAGGATGCAGGCAGCCATGGGGTGCCCCCCAGAAACAGCCATCACGCTGGGGCAGAAATGACAACAAAGGACACAAAGGCGCAGCAGTGGGGAATGACTTCCCCGCCCATGAGTCTACTCTGGAGAGCAGATCTGCCAGTCAAACTGTCAGCAAAGAAAAGCAACATCACAACTGTGAGAAGGACCCACAAGGAAAGGCCGGGGTTGGGGGTCAAGCTGAACACACGGTGGGGTGTGTGGCTGTGCCTGAGCCCAGAGCAGGTTCCATGAGCACCTGGGCCTTGTTATCCCCAATTTCATGGATAAGTAGACATCAAGTGGGAGAAACAGGAGGGTGGGGTTGTTCTCCAGCTGGGGAAGAGGCTTGCGGCCCCCACCCTTGCTAGAGAAGACATTCTTCTCTGGGTCCCCTAAATTGTGCAAGATGTCTTGAGACCAGTTTGTTCAGCAAACAGGGAGCAGATTAAGAAACCTGGGGACTTAAGGAACAGGAAGCCTGTGAGCTGTGAGGGAGTCAGGGGAGTTAGTAGCTACAAGGTAATGTCATCGGCTGACCATTGATGTGTACAGAATCTCTAATTTTGGTGAGAACCATAAAGAGGAGTGTGGACATACCCACTTTGCAGAGGAGAAAGTTTAGGCTCGGCCAGATGGCACAGTGGCTAACATAAGAGGGAGAACCAAGGCTGATTCTGCTGCACCTGCCCCATGGTGATTGGTGTTTCCTTGGTGATTGTGACAGCAGCCTGTGGGTTCCAGTGGCTGGGCTGAACCACTCACCCACCCACACCCACATCCATCCATCCTGCTCACTGGTCAACCCCTCAGAGCCCCATTAGAAGAGCAGCCCCTCCCGCCTCCCTACCCCACCACCCTTCGATTCCTTTGCCCTGCATTCTGTGGTGCCACAAACAGAACCTATACTTCTGTCATGTATTTATGAACTCCGTCTGTTCTGGCTCTTAGGACCATGAGGGTGAACACCTGGCTCCTCTCCCCACAGGCAGCATAGCCTGATGAGAGGATTTGGACAAGGACAGCGGTGCCAAGATGTGCAAGATTCGGCCTCTGCAAGGACACTTCATCCTGGAACAAGCACCTGGGCATTCCTACTTCCTGCAGGCAAGGAAGAGTCCTCCATGTGGGGAACCCAGCTCAGCTATGCCTGCCTTTCAGGTCCAAACTCAGAATCACTGGGCACAATTTTTAAACATTGGTAGCTCTTACTCAGCTCACTGTGTGAGCTCTTGCTTCTTTATTTGCTGGAGGCAAATAAGTACATACCTCAGGCATAAAATAATTTATGCAGATCCCCCAAATCATCACATCTCTCTTTTATTACCTTCTGTCTGGGGGACTTAGAGTGCAGATGAGGCTTGTGTGTAAGCTCCAGGCTGCTTCCACCTGGGCACAAGCTGGTGTAGAGCAGTGAGCAGAGGTCAGAGTCAGTGCACCAAAAAGTTCACGCCAAGATGTCCATTTTGCACCTAACTTTCTAAGTTGCTGACAGAGGTGTCCAGCAAATGGAGTTTGGTCAGAGAGCAGAAGAAACAGCAGTAGTGACCATTATATGTGGAGTGCTTGCTGTGTACTGAACTGTTCCCAGTTACAAAAGCATATGCTAGAGAGGATTAACTGACTGAAGGAATTCCAGCTTTCATCATCAAATACACACTTAACATCAATTCTAGGGCACGTTTTTATGGGCATTAGGGCGTATTATGGGTGCAGAGGAATGTTTTATTTACCTCTTAGATATTCTGAACCTCTCTTTAGGTCTTTTAAACAGTTATATTTACCAAGAGACTCCTATTATCTGACTGTGGCAAATATATGCACAGGCCAGTCAGACACATGCCAGCAGACAGAATAGGCAGGTGGCCATCAGGTAAATTTTAGATACATGAGTGACTTATAAATAAACATTCAATACACCAAACAGAGTTAAACAAACAATAAATATGTGGATTTAATATGGTTAGATATGTAAAACTATTTCAGGGAGATAAACACCAAGGGGATAGAGGATAGCCGGGCATGGAGGAGACAGGTGAACAAATTCCACAAAGGAAGAAAAGAAAAAGAATAAGAAAATTCTCCTCCAGGAATTGCTGATAACGTCAACAAACATCATTCTCAGTGCGTTCTTGGTATATGTCAAGTTTGCTAATCTTTTGTAAGCTATATTCTCTACAGACAGATGTAACACCCGGGAGAGCATTAAGACCACCTCTTTCTGCTTCCCTGACACCTGGGTTCTTGGACAGCCTGCCTTGCTGGCCAAGAGCACATCTGGGGGCTGACAAATATGTGATTTCACTGCAGGTGAGGCTGGTGTCTTTGGCTGTCCACACCTACAACTGGCAGACTAGGGGACTGGCCAAGCTCACCTGTGTCTTCCAGGTCCAAAAATGGTCATTGCAGAGTTTCATATCATGGACAAAGACTATTAAAAGCAGTACATTATTTGTTAAGGTTTTTTCAGGTTATGTCTATAGATGGGGATTTATTTTACATCAAAAAAGAATTTTCTGCTAGGCTAAATACAATTTTGAGAGCAATTCGAATGAGGACAGAAAAAAACAGGAGAGACAAGAGATAGAGCAGAAGGGAAACTGGTTGAAACTAAGGCATTAAGCCAGGAGTGGTGATGCACACCTATAATTGCAGTGGTTCAGGAGGCTAAGACAGGAGGATCATGAGTTCAAGGCCAGCCTCAGCAACTTAGCAAGGCCCTAAGCAACTTACTGAGATCCTGTCTCTAAATAAAAAGGGCTGGGGATGTGGCTCAGGAGTTGAGTGCCCCTGGGTACCCAGTACCAAAGAAACGAAACAAAACAAAAAACCCCAAAACTGAAAAACTAAGGCATTAAAATGGATTTGGTGTTGTAGTCACACAGGATCCCACTGTTGGTCAAGTCATAAAGAAATTTTTAATAATTTTATCTATAATTTTGTGTTGTGTAAGGAAATTCATACTGGACGAAGGCACTGGGTCCTGGAGCTATGGCTCCAGCTGGCTCTTCACCTCCCCAGGCAGCTTTAGCTGCTCACCTCCTGCCTTCTGGTGACCTGGGTCCTGCCTGACTTCCTCCTTCCTGCCCCTGCTCTGATCTTGTTGCCACTTTCTGCTTGGGTGGCAACTGGGTCATGTAGGTGAGGGAAGGTCCAATGCCTGCCATTGTTCTCAGTTCCCAGTGGGACCTAGGCATGGGTGGGAGAGGGTCAGTGTTGATCCATGCCCCACAGCATGCAGGGATGGGGTGAGGTGGTGGCAGCACCAAGGCATGGTGGATGGGGACCTCTCGTCCATCCCTGACCCAGGTAACTAGTACATCCAGATACAGAGGTTACAGATTTGGGAACTGTTATGGCTTGAGCATAAAAAACATCTCCAAGGAGCTCATGTGTTAGCAACACAGCAAGGTTCAGAGGTGAAAAGAATGGATTATCAGAGTCGTGGCATCATCAATGGGTTAATCATAATTTGAATGAATTAACAGTGGGAAAGGCTAGAGGAAGTAGGTGACTGGATTCATAGTCTTGGGCTGTGTAGGTCCTGGATTTTTCTTCTCCTCCCTCTCTCTGCTTCCCAGCTGCCATAAGCTGAGCACTTTACTCCATTAACCCTTTCCTCCTGATGCTTTGCCTCATTTCAGGCCCAGTGCGATCAAGTCCGCTGACCATAGACTGAACCTCTGCAACCATGAGCCCCAAATAACCTTATCCTCCTCTAGGTTGTTCTTGTCAGGTATTTTGGTCACAGAAACCAAAAGCTGACTAACACAGGGGCCACCATGGTTGGGGTGGAGGATCAGAGGGAAGACAAGGTTGACTTCTCTGCCCCAGCCTGGACCCCTCAAATTGGTTTAGGGAGTAAATTATAAATATGAAAATGAATTTCTCCCACTCTCTCTTAAACTCTTCTCTGGGGCAACCAGCAGGTCTACCCACAAAGGTCCCAGATCCTTTCCTTTGGATGTGCTAGAATTTCCCTTTGCTGTTTCCCCTGACCTTGTGGCCACCTAGCTTGCACTAATGATCCTGGAGGGGATTTAAAAGCAAAAGCCTGTTTTCTTTCTCTCTGTTATGGCAGTTGCCATGTTTCAAAGGAAGGCTACTTTATCACTCTGGGCCCAGATGAGAAGGACAGAGATCACAGTCCCCCGTGTGGTTAAAAATGAACTTTTTCTATTTTAAGCCATAGAGACTTGGGAGTTGTTTGTTGTTGCTGCTAAACATTGCCTATACTGATAGATGTAGTCTCCATGTTAGATCAATTTTCCTAGCACTCTCTTGTGAATAATAGACATTATGTTCCAGAACACTCTACAGAGCACTGGGATTTCAACTGTGAATAAGACAGGCATGGTCTCTGATGAATTTTCTACAAGTTATGAAGGAATAGTTATTGTGGGAGAATGAGGCTTCTCTGATGAATAGTTTATAAGCAAACACCTAAAGGATGAGAAGAAACCAGGCATCAGAAAAGCCAAGGGAGTAGCATTCTGGAAAACAAAGAGGAGAGGAGCATATACATGTCCTGAGGGATGAGGCTCTCCCATGCTGCTTCACTGTGGCTGGAGCCTGCCAGGAGGGCAGGGAAGAGGGTGCCGCCATGTTGGAAAAGTAAGCATGGGCTACACCAGGCCAAGGGGCAGGCCTGGGCACCATGAACAGGCTTCAGGCAGAGGAGACACTTAGGTCAATGTTAAGGTTACTCTTACTTCTCCATGGGTGATGGACCACAGGGGAACAGTGGGGCAGGGATCCCAACTCCACAACCATAGCAACAAAGCAACGTCGGGTCAGGTTGTGCTCACCTTTGAGTATTACTTGTTAGGTTCTCCCAATAACCCATTAGAGGAAGTATGTAATTACTCCCATTTTATAAAAGCAGAAGCTAATAAACTGAGAGACACATTAAGATGACTGGTTTCCCACAGCAGACAAGCATCAGAGGACACAGCTCAGATCTTTGTGACTCCACGGGTCAAACTTGCATGTACTGAGAGTTGGTAACCTACAGCCCAGGGCCAAATCTGCCCCACTAGTTTTGTTTTTTAAAAAAAGCTTTATTAGAAAACTGTCCAGTTGCTTTCCAGCTAAGTACACAAATTCCATGTCATCTACAAAGCAGAAAATATACTTTCTCACTGTTTACAGAAAAAAATTGCCAACCACTGGTGTATGTTATAATGGTAGGAGGCTCTTTTCTTGGCCGAAGAATGTACAAAATTAACACGATGTGACTGAGATGCTTCCCCACCAGCTTCACTGTCCCAGAATGTCATTTGACTATGGTTTCCCAGATCCTTTCCCATTGTGTTATTATGCAGTATTTTATCTTAACTCAGGACTTCAAAATAATTTTTAAGAAGACACAGCAATGCACAAATCACCACTGAGAGAGAAAGATTTCCAGGAAGGGCTTCAGAAGGAACTAGTGACATAGCATGTGACAGTAAGCAACATGAAAGGGAACATTGTTTCCTTTTCCCCATGGCTAACATTTATCCCCAGGTAATGCCTTGTTTGTTAGGCTTTCTCAGGGGGAAAAGAGACTAGCAACCCTTACTTTGTCAAACAGATCAGAGTCAACAGCTAACATGAGAAGACTCAGGTTGACTGATGAAATGCCATCTGGTAGCCAGGGCCAAGACAGAGAGTGAATTCTGCTTTGAATTGTGGCTGAAACTTCAATTGACATTTACTTGACTCAGTTTACACATCAGAAATGGATGTGACAACATGGAATGGTAAGTAGGTTGGCTTCTGATTCAACTAAGATCCCTCTGTGTACAATTAAAATTGACATCAAGAGGTCCGCCCTTGGTGACCAACATGGGTGCCAGTTTTAGTGCCCTCTCTGAGCTTCTAAGCTACCCTGCTGTGAGATCCTTCATCCACTGAGTTGGAAATGTGTTTACATCAGTGGTGCCTCATTTTCTCCTGGAAAGAAAATTGTGAGACCCTGACTTCATCAAAATTCCAAGTTAAAGAATAGATGGATCTTTACATGAAGGTGATTGCTTTGCACCTAAAATGTAGTCATATTGCAAAATTTAATGAGAAAAATCAGAATATAAATGATTTAAGGAGCAGGCAAATTAAAAATGACTTAAACCATATTGTAAGCAAAGCAACTTGAGTCTGTCACTTTGCTGTCAGATTGACAGGCAACACATAGGTGAAAAACTAGGAGGGAAAAGGAACTTAAGAGAACCAGCTCAGGGCAACACAATTCCTTTCAGGGGACAATGCCTGAGAAACCTTGTTATGTCTGCCTTTCCCTCATCCATAAAGAAGTGTCTTCTGTGCTGTTATCCCTTCTTTAAAGAATCTCACTTCTTAAATGTATTTGAACACTGAATTTTATATTTCAACTGACAGTGAAAATCTACCAATAATAGTTACAGAATTGCTGGTTTGATGTGACCCTCATTTTACACCAATATTACACACTAAGATAAAAGCATTACAATTAAACCATTAAGAAGTTTATCTGTGTACCATTTAAAATGCCACTGCATTCCATCAGAGATTCTGTTACCTTCTGGAGTGCTCTCCTAAGGGAATGTAAATACATGTAAACATTTGATATGGTAAGTATTCTATTATTTGAATTAAATATTAAATGGTATCAAGAGTGTATGCATGTTTTGTGATGTGAAAACATGACATGCTTAAAAAAAGCCAGCAAACAAGAACTGCCAGAAAAACCAGAGAGTCCACGCAGCCTGGGAGGCCAGGAGACAGCCAGCACCCCAGGCACTTCCCACCAGCGGCTTTGCAGAGCCTTGGTTTATTTTTCAAATTGAAGGCAGGGGAACTGCTGCAAGCTAGCTTAAGAGACAGAGGAAGCCACCCCAAAGCACAGCAGTGCTGGTGGGCCTGAACCCCCTGGAAGGCAGCTACTGTCAGTCATGCTGGAAGGTGGGGAGCAGGTGCACCTCACTCTAGCAGAGACTTCCTCCATCCCAACCAAGGTCAAAGCCCATGTCCACATTCCACGGCTTATGAGAGTTTAGCTGGAAGGAAGTTCTTACCAGCAGCCTGGTCTGCAAACCCCTGCATGTCTGTCCCCGGTTGCTTCCTCCCCTGCCTTCACGGCTTGTTCGCCCTGGGCAGCGGGGTCCTCTTGGACAGCAGGAAGTTCCCAGGCTTCCCCACACATCTGCAAGTTCACCCGCTGCTCCACGGACTGGAGGGTCTTCTCTGGGCTCTCTATGTGGACAGCTTATCTTCACCCTTTGGGACTCATCTAAAGTGTCTTATCTGAGAGTTCTCATTTGTCCCTGCATCTTATGATCTGACTTTCTTCTTCTTCTTTTTTAATCTTCATAGCTCTTATAACTGTTGGAAAATCTTATTTATTTGCTTAAATGGTTAATGTCAGTTTCTCCACCCATGCCATGGATTCCTCAAGGGCAAATCTCTTCACCATTCCATCTGTAGTGTAGAGCAGTGTTTGGCACAGCACCTGTGATATGTGATACAGTTTTGCTGAAGACATAAGTGGATTTGTGAACCACAGCATCCCGTGCCTTAGGAAACCCCAGATGCATCCCTTTCTACTGTGAAGCAAAACATATACTCCCTTTCGACGTATCTGTCTGCCTGGAAGTTGGAAAAACTCTGTTTTAAAAATCCCATTCCTGTACCTGTCACTGCAGGCTGAAACAATTCACTTCATGCTTTTCCTCCATGGGGGCTCTGTTTGGGACCCCCGGGTGTACCACATCTGTTTTATGAGCTAACATTTATTTTAGACACTTTGGCCTGTTGGATATGATCCTGTAAGCCTGGACTCTCAGCTGACATGCTGTTGAACATAATGGGGAGATTTAAAAAGGTATCGTTGGGTCATGGAGTGGATTGCAGAGGGCCAGGGGCCAGGAGGAGGAGGCTGAGAGGGGCCACCAAATGTCACTTGGTCCTCTGAGGCAGGTGGGAGCGTAGGCTTAGAAGTGCTGCCTCACACATCCCTCCCTCCCCAGGCCTGGAATGCAGAGCAGCCCAAAGGCTGCTTGTAACTCAGGGATCCCAGTGAACTTGGGCACTGAATGGTAGCATTGCACAGAGCTGGGACCTTCCAGCTCTCAGAGTCACTGTGTGGTGGCCCAGGCCTCAGGAATCCCAAAACACTCCATTTCTCTGACAAGGCCTTCAATTAATTATGGAAAGTGAGTTGTTGCTGGGCATTGGTCAGACATCCAGAAAAATGCCACACCTCAGTCCACAGTGCAATTCACACAGGGAAAGGCAGGGTTTTGCAGGTTTTTGAAAGCCATAAAAATCTCCATTTATGGGTTGGGGCTGTAGCTCGGTGGTAGAGTGCTTGCCTTGCACGTGCGAGGCATTGGGTTTGATCCTCAGCATCACATATGAATAAACAAATAAAGATATTGTGTTTATCTACAACTAAAAAATATTTTTAAGAAATCTCCATTTAGAGAGGAACCTTTAAAAATTTTAAAGTTTTGTTATTCGTTCGTATCTTGAGGACAAGGCGTGTGCATTCCACAGAATAAAGGTGTTTACAACTTAGCGCTAGCAACAGTGGAAAGTGAACATGAGCAGGATAGAAGACAGGGTGATGGCGGCCTTTGAATTCAAATCAAACGTTCATTTCATGCCAATATTTTGCTACAGCATGAAGGACAGAAATAGGACCCTTCAAGGGCCTTAATTTTTTCCTTCATAGAACTTAAAAAAAAATCAGTCATTGCAATTTTCTTCTGTGGTCATTTCTTTAAGGTCAGTCTAACCTCAGTGAATTGTAACTCCATGAGGGCAGAACCAGGCACGTCTGCTCACTTAGAAACCAGTCTATTCCAGTGCCTGGCACATAGCAAGTTCACAGTAATAACTCATTACTTGAATCCAAGTTAAGGCCTGGTGCCCACCCTCAATAAGAGCACTGTCCAGCAGGGAGCAGATGGGAAAATAAAGGCAATGTACCAACAGGTGCCACCAAACAAGGCCCAGGACAGGAGAGGGCAACAGAGGAGGGAGTGCTTCTGCTTGACAAGATGGGGATCCTGGATGACTTCCAGGAAGGCCACCAAGTCCTAGTGAATTACAAGACATGGCTGGATGGTGGGACGAGCTTGGGAAAGACATGGAGGAGAGAGAATCATGGCTCCTCCTCCTGAAGCACTGTTGTGAACATCACCAAGATGGCTTGTTGCAGAAACAGCAGGTGTAATGTCCCAGCCAAGTGCCAAGGAATGTGCCTATCTCCAGAATGGACCCAGCCAGAGGGACGGAGGAGGTACAGGGCCCACCCTGCCATCCTGTCAGCCCCTGCCAATCACTGGATCGACAGACCTACTATTCTCTAAATAACCAGAAGCAGCCACTAAAACACACATCAGAAACCAAGAAGATGAAGTCCCTTCCTAGGGCTCTATGAGAGCAGTAGGTACTTGCAGGTCTTCCTTCCGACCCTTCTTTTCACAGATGCAAGTCAGAAGTACAGTACTGACCAGGCTGTGCATGCAGGAAAGAGGAAAGGCACCCACAGAGTCATCACGGCTTTGATCCACAGTCTCTCCCAAGTGTCGGCAACTGAAGACTGAGGCCTGGCCTCAGGAAGTCTATGTTCTAGGAGAGGTTCAGGATTTCGGGCCAAGGATCCAAGTTGTGGAATTTGCATGTGGCTGTGGAGAGCACTGAGGGACTTAAAACTAAGGGGTCATGTGCAGTTTTGGAGCTGAAGATTCTCCTTGAAATATCCCTCAGAGTCCCACTATTATACTTGGAGAAGCATCTGACCCTGGGCAAGAACCTCAGTTCTTCTCTCCATTCATTTGAGGATGTATCTGTCAAAGGCCGGAAGTCCAGCCCTGGGAGGATCCTCCTCTTCCTTCAGACTGCTACATAGTTTGCTTTTGCTTCCTTGGTGTTCACTCTTAGGCCCATTTCTCAGCAGAGCCTTCCCTGCCCATCCTGTCTAATATTTAACTCTCCACCCTGACCCCTGACTCTTCCTCTACCATGTCCTTGCTGTTTTCTCCTTGGCACTTCCTTCTTAGCACTCCCTTACCTGATGTGAATATTCTTAGGCAGGAGCATTTATTTGGTTCTTTGGTTTATTGCTGTATTCCCAGGAACATGGACGGGCATAAAATGACTCCCGAAGAAAGACACACTCCCTGTGCTGTGTGGTTGCTCAGCCTTCACAGCAGGTGCAAAGGCAGGCCGTGGCTTTCAGACCCTAGAGCTGCAGTTCCCCTGCACCTTGGAAAGCCAGGCCTTCCAACAATCATTTCCAAAGATCCAGGTTGGGGACATGTATGGGGGTCACACACTCAGGCACACCTTCCCTCCCCGCGATGCACCCTCCTTAGATCAGGCCCCTTCCACCTTAACCACAGGTGGTGGGACAGAAGGGAGACCTCCCAGGGAGACCAAGCCTGGGTAAGGAGTGGCCCAGGAGTCTGCAGGGAGACAAGGAGGTCTTGAGAGACAGGAAGCCGACAGGGCTGGTGCTGAAGGTGTGCAGCAGCTGGGCACCTGAGCTGCCCCATCCTCCACTCCCTGATGCTGTCCTCCTTCCAACGGTCTTTCTATGTGGCCCCTTGGTCACCCCTCTTTGTGGCTCCCCACAGACATCCCTTCTGTCATGATTTGACTGCTCTCATTTATTTCTTCTAGAAGAGGCACATTCTTCCTTAGGATGCAGTGAACTTTAATTGAGACAAGCAGTGGACAGTCAGCACCACCCACCACTGCAAAGATGCCCAGACTAGAGGACATGGCCTCCGAGCAGGTGACTGATGTCAGATAGCACGAGGGTGGGAAGACCTGGGCCTGAGTGTGGCCACCTGCACCGCAACCTGGCTCTGGAGGTCAGGTGGGCATTGGTGTGGCTGGACATGAGAGCCCCAAGGAGCCCTCAGGTAGGTCAGCAAGGCTTGTGACTTGGAGCCCAGATTCCCACCACTGGGGAATACTGGGAACATTCAGGGAGACTCTGAGGGACCTTAACTCAGGAATGTGCCTGACTTTGGAGCCGGGAACATTCCTGCCTCTGGATCACTCTGGGCTTATGGTTAGGACCATGGGCTCTGGATTACCTGGGTTTGAATATGAACTTTCTTATTCACCCTGGGGAGGGGCAGACCTTGCCTTCTTTTGGGGCCTCCATTTCTCTATTCCTGAAAGGGCATCAGTACAGTAATACGTGCTGTACCAGATCGCATCCTTGACTCAAGTCTGGCATATAAGCGCATGCTCATAAAGGATGCGGCTCCACGCCCAGGTTTTGTCTTACCTAGCACCACCGCCACCGTGCAGACATCCTGGGTTGACTGCTCATGCTTCTCCTAGTGCTTGGGTCACACTCCAGATTCTCTATAACACACAGAAGTAGCCACTAATGGTGGAACAGTGGTGGTACCTATGAAACCCACTAGGAGCAAGCACAGGGCTAAGTTCCTCAGGTCTATGATACACCCAGTGCCATCCCATTCTGCAGAGAAGCGGAAGCTCAGTGGAGATACAGGCTTGCACACAGGTACAAAAATCTAGTAAAGGAAACTCTTCAGTGTCTATTGTAGGAAAAAAAAAAAGCAGTAATGTACCTGGGAAATAAATTGCATTAGCCGAAGTAAAACGTTAGTTCCAGTCTTGCTTTTGGTCTTGGTTAAAGGTCTTTGCATATGGAAAGCATGCAATGAGCTTGAATTCTGGCTTTAAAATGGAGAATGGGTGCTTAGGGATCAGGGAAGGCAGGCGGGCAAAGGAAGGAGTGAATGAGAACAAGGGAGGAGTCCGTGACCACAAAAATGCAACATGAAATGAAGAGTTGAGCTGGCTAAAAAATTCCTACCTACACTCAGGGGTTCCTCACTAACCATGAGGAAGGTTAGCGGACAGATTGGTCATTTGTCCTCTGCGTGGACAACAGCATCACTCAGTTTAGGCTAATGACATATTCTTAGGTTGACTGTCAACATGACTTATTCCCAAAAGAGTGAAAAAAAATCTCAGTGGAAAAAAAAAAAGTGCACTGGAAACTTCAAATTTCTTCAAATACTCTTTAATATAATATAATTCCCAGTACAAAAGTAATTCTGAGAGTTCTTCACAATTCATTATAAAGCAATTTAACCAATACATAAACCCTTGCTCTTGATTCTCAAATCGGAATGATAGCACTGCCCAATCAGAGCTGCTGCTACTGGGTTCTTCCTGTCCATTTTTGGGATATGGAGCTTTGTAGTTTGGGAGGTGATATAATGGCTTATGATACATTTGATTAATGTTTATTCTGTGGTGGGCTATATAAAAAACACCTTGGTTATAGTATCTCATTTAATTTTAATAGTATTTTAGTTTTTTTAAAAATCAGAGTAGTCTAAAGAACAAAATAACAAAAAAATGAGCTCGATGATTTTACCCAGGATAAATTAAATTATATTAAAAGAAACAGGATTTTTTTAAACAATAAATACTTGAAGTTAAAAATTCAGATGGGGCTGGGTAGAGTGGCACATTCCTATAATCCCAGCATCTCAAGAGGCTTAGGCAGGAGGATTGTAGTTTAAGGCCAGCCTGGGCAACTTAGACTGTCTCTCAAAAGTAAAAATTAAAAAGGGCTGGGGTACAGTTCAGTGGTACAACACCCCCGGGGTCAATTGCCAGCACCCAAAAACAAAAAGAAGAAGAAAAAATCAAATGGGAAAAGAGAGAGTTGTAAAACAATAGATGTCAAAGCACGACCCCATTCTTTCTTCTTCAGGGTAATCTCTGGAAACCAGAGGTGTTCAGAATGCCTTCCAGTAAATAAAAGAAATGCCCATACTCTCTCATTTGATTTAGATTTTATAATAATATGATGAAGAAAGCATTACTTCTGTGCCCAGTTTACAAAAGAAGAAACTGATAAGTAATTAGTGGTCTCGTAGTTGGTGTAAATGACAATAGGGTTTGAACCTGAAGAAGCAGGGACAATTTGAATGAGCCTAGGAACAGGATTTGAAACTGTCTATCTGACTTTGAAACCTGTCTGCTCTTTTCATCAGATGATCCTATCACACCTTTTAGCTTTCTGATCTGGGTATCTGTGAAAAAGAGGAGCCGGAGGTGAGTGAAGGACTTCTACCCTCAATTGAGTACCTAAACAGGTCACAGCAACACAGATGTGAACCTTCAATTTTTTGCTGGCCTGTTAACTCAAAAACTATTTACAAGCCTAAATTGCAAGTGCCAATTTTACAAAGAGTGTCTTACCTGCTTACCTAGGGAAAACAACCTTTTGGGGCTACCGGAGTAAAGCAAGGCTGATAAATATATTGAAGGCAAAACTGGCAAATGGCACAGCATGGTGTCCTGTGAGTCACTGGGCTGCAGTTGGAATTCTGCATTGTAAATGCAGATGAAGCAGGAACTCGGCTGTGGCCCTGCATCAGAAATGGACTGGGCAGGTACAGCTGCATACCTACCCATTTCATCCGGGAAATGGGGAGCTGACTGTGGGCATCTTGCCCCTGGAAAACTTGGAGAGATCTCCAGCTTCCAACACCCTTTGGTGGAAGATTTTCCTGAGTTAGTACCAGGAAGTGTCAAGTCTCTGGTTTGCCCCCATCTCACCGAGCACACTGTTTTTGATATCCCTATCCAAGAAGAATGTGAAGTTTAGTGAAACTATCCAACACAACCTTTAACAAGTTCTGGCATGGACAATTTCTTAGGAATTACTGCTGTAAGTACTCAGCAGTTTCACATAATGGACTTTGTGATTTCATTGATGAAAGCACAGGATTTTTGCCCCCACGTAAAATGAACTCTTACCAAATAGGTTCTTTAACATTTAGATAACTTATCATTTCCAACTATTTTGGCATGCCTGGAAGCTGCCATTTACAAGGGAATAACCAGGGCCCAGTCTCTCTTTCAAGAGGTTTAAAAAATTTGTTCACCCAGCTAACACAATGTTTTCCAAAAATAATGCACTTTGGCTTAAAATGTAAAATTTTTATAAACGTCAAATGAAGATCTCTTAAGAGGCTCTGAAATGGAGATGACTAACTGTGTGGCAAGTCGTAGGTACTCGATGCAATCAGCGTGGCCTACACAGGTAATTACTTTTACTATTAATAGTGCCTCCCACTCGGTGAGAAGGATAAGATGCTCCGAGGCTACTTAATCAGGAGGTTTCTGTATTATTGCTCCACCACCTACTGAGCAAAACAATTCGCTGACTCTATTCAGCAACTCTGACAAATGAGAAAAATTTATTAACATGTGAGCTGAGTGGGGCTTATTTAGCATGTACAAAAGGGAATGCCTGCATGATTTTAAAAATACACAGACTGTTCAGATACTTGTGAGGGTCATTTTGAATGAAAGTTTTTAAAAACAATTTTCCTGGAAGATTTTTATTTTCATCCTGTTGAAGTTGGCTGGCAACAACTGTCCAGTTCAATGTACTTTGAAGCTATTTAGAGGTGTTAAGATAGGGGGGTTGATGGGATTGGGATTGGACAAGCTTGGAGTCAGCGATGGGTGACCCTGGGTAAGTGACTCATCTTCTCTGAGCTTATTTTCTGAACAAGGAGTAAGAATAATAATATCTGCTCTGGACTTATTTATCATCCATTCTGCTTTTAAGTACATGGGTGTTTCTACAACAGACCACAATTTTCCAAATGGCACAATAGAAACCATATAATTTGTGCAAACAAATGGAGTTGGGCCACAATGCTCATGTCAATAGCATATAAGAAAAAACACAGGATTTCAACAAAAGTGGTAGCACTGTTTCACACACTCAATGGTTAAGAAAACACATAACTGTCTTGATAAATTTGGCACTTGGCCTTGAAGAAGACCTGTAGAAATGGATTTTGGAAGGACTGCAATCTGTGAGCTGCTATGAAATGGTGGTAGGGGCATCTGGGATCCAACAGGAAGTTGTAATCCCAGGTAAGGAAGGGTGTAGCTTGCAGCACACCTGGTAAACAGAGGTGGGCGGTGGACGTTTGAGGTGTGAGCACTCTTGCTTTTGTGAATCAATGTGGTTTGGGTCATCTGGGTGCAGTTGTCTGAGTTCACTCAGTGTTTCCCCACAAAGTTGCACACACAAAGGCAAAAATCCACCATTTACAGAAAATGTATCAATCATGTTGGGAAAATTCATATTTTCAAAAGATGCATTATAGCAGAACAGGCTGTGTTATGAAGTCTTGATAAGCTAATTTTGGTAAATACACAGAGGGTCCTCAAACAGTGTCAATTTCTGTGGTAACCCCAAGTAAGCCCAGATACGTGGGGGTGGACTTAGGACATTCATCCCTTTGCTGTTTTGGATTAACTAAAACAAGTGGACTAATGGGCTTCCCTGCAATGCTAACAGGCAACTTGTGCATTTGTCAGATGTTTGCACACCGCACCTCTGTCCTTGCCTATAACAATATCATTTCCTATAAAGAGATTAAAAACAAAGGCAGGAAACACCATCCTTTTCCTTAAGTTGAAAACACCATCCTATTCCTTAAGTCGAAGCAGAATTTTAGCTGCTCTTGGGGAAAACAGGTATCACTATGCACAATGCTTGATTACCATAGGAGAATGGCAGACAGAGTTCGTTCCAGAGCCTTTTAGTAAGTGCTACAAGATGGCATGGACACAGGGCTCTCCATGTGTCTGGCACCTTAAGGGCTCTGGATATATTAACTCATTTAAGATACAAATCATACTCTGTAATTGTTTTCCAAGTTTCAATGTTTCTTATCAAATTAGGTAAATTGAACAGGTTTAGAAAATCAGTCAGATTATGGTTAGCCAGGCAACAAGTTTTCCTCCGGCAGCAACTAGAAGAGACCCCATAACCTAATAGGGGCTTCGGAGCCAGACCAATAGGAATCATGCTTGACTTACACCTGCATGCACTGGGACTTAGGGTTCAACCTCTGTGACCTTCTGTAGCCCCTCTGTAAAAAGAGGCTGGTGACACTATCTATGGGTGCTGCTGTAGAAATCGAGGTGAGATGACACGGGGCACAGGGTCCACATGCAATTCATGGTCATTTGTATTTATTCAATGCTCATCGCTTTATTGCCAGTATGGGGCCAGTTGACACCGACTTGTTTGGGCATTCTACCAGTACCTAACACCAAGAGGATCTGGCACAGGGCAAAGCTTTGGAATTCGGGCTTCTGAAGCCTTGAGTCTTTGAACCCCTGCTTTCTCCTTGGGATTCCTAAGATACAGGCTTGTTCTGTCACTGTAGCATGAGGGTGCTTCATGCAGAGCACAGTGCTCTCAGAGGGTTTTGCACACAGTCTGGAGATTAACCTCCTGCGTTTTTGCTTGTCACTGTCCACACAGTAACCACTGTCTGGAAACCCATGTGTGGTGTCAGTCCATTGTCTCTATCTTCCGGCTCCCATTGATTTTTTAACCCACCTGGTCTGGCTTCTCCTCCCAATGGTCTACTGAGAATGCTTTGCAGGGCTTACCCAGGAGCTCTGCCTTTAAAAGTTCAGTGCAATTTTGTTGTTTTTTTCAGCTTGCACCTTCCTGACCTCTCGGCAGAATTAACTCCTTCCCTCTTGCCTCCTTGAAAATTGTCTTATTTTTCTCCCTAAATCTTTGAAAGCTTGCTCTGCCTCTTTGGCACACCAGTTCCCCTTTGCAACTGTAAAGGCTGGCCTTGCTTAGGGCTGGCCCCCAGACAGCCTCGCCCACTGCCAGGGACTCATCGCACCCATTTGCTACGACTTTCTGGTTGGGACGCCTAAGCCTCTCACTGGCACCCAGATGAACCCCAGTGATCTCCCTGACTCTTGAAAATCTCACAACTGCTCAAACCACTAGGTTCCTAAGTGGAGTTCACGATTCTCATCCTCCCCAAGCCTCTCCCTGCTGTCGTTTCCAGTCTCCCAGGTTGAACAGGTAGCCAGGTTTATCCCTGAGTATTTCCCAACCCACCTGCCAGTCTCTTCCATTGCTTCCACCATCTGGGTCAAGCTCCTGCCTTTGTCCACCTGCCACTGCATTAGCTACCTCCTGGTACCTGCTTCCACTCCAGCACATGCAGTAAAATGCAGCCAGGACCTTGAAAATCATCTAACTGTTTAATCTTCCAATTAAAAATACCCATGACAAACCAGGCATGGTGGCACATCCCTGTGATCCCATGACTCAGGAAGCTGAGGCAGGAAGATCACATGTTCCAGGCCAGCCTCAGCAACATAGCAAGGCCCTAAGTAACTGAGTGAGACTCTGTCTCAAAATTTTAAAAAAATGTAAAAGGAGCTAGGGATATAGCTCTGACGTAAAGCATCCCTGGATTCAATCTGTAGTACCAAATAAATAAATAAAAATACAAAGGGTTGGGGATGTGGCTCAGTAGTACAGCATCTCTGGGTTCAATCCTTGCTTACAACAACAACAAACCTATTACATGAGAATCTCCAACACCATCTATTACCAGCAAATGCCATAATTTCATTCTTCTTTAAAGGTGAGTGATATTCCAACACATACATAGAGGATAGAATATTACTCACCTTTAATACATAAATTAAATATAATATAACATATTTTATCTCTCTATATATATAATATTAGATATATATATATCTCACATTTTCTTTATCCATTCATCTGTTGAAGGACACCTAGGTAGGGTCCCTAGTTTAGCTATTGTGAGTTGAGTGGCTACAATCAGAAAAAATGAGCAATTATACTCTATGTAGTATGATTTATCAAAAAGCATAAATGCATTCTGTGGTGTATAACTAATTAAGAACAAATTTAAAAATTTTAAAAATCTATTACAACTTCTCAGTTCTCAAATATCAAATCTAAAATTATTTGCTAGGTTTCCTTTAACCCAGTTTTACTTTATAACCTTTTATTTCTTTGTATTTGAGAATGAGTACCTTTTAGGTGTCCATCTTGTCTAGATCTTGGAACAGGTACATTTTCTACAATGGGCAAATGTTATTTGAATTTTTTTATTTAAACAATGTCTAGCTGCTGAAAGGGATAGATACAAATGAAATGAAAATGGTTAAATCCTCATTATAGTTCTAGTTTTGAATAATCTCCCTAAGAGCAAAATGGTTCACTCACAGGTTTTTAGATGTGGGTTTAGAGAAATCTCTCTTCATAAGCATGAACACATGGATTTTGTAGAGTTAGCTTGGGCTGTGATAGATATAAATGTGTCTCACGTCTCCCTCCCTCCTTTCCGACGGTCTCACTTTCAGAGCGTCAAGTACGCCCAGCCCATGCATTGAGCAAACTGGAGAAGCTGATATTCTAAGCACCGTGGAGGTGAGAGCTTGGGTAACAGAAACTCACCCACATTGTACACAAGGCACATTTTAATTTTCTGCTGCAGTATTCTCAGGAGATTAGAGTGTTCATGAATTTAAGAAATTTCAGAGAAGACAGGGAGAGTGAGCAGTCAATTTCTACCGCATCGTTGCAAGGGACTCTCAGGAAATTTGTTATTAATTTTGTCCAAGGTGATGTAATCCAAACATTAGTCACTAACCCCTTTCAGAGATAACAATGATCTATTCGTTGCCACGCTTATTGACCTCATGTCAGGCCTTGTTTTTCTGTGACCTCTGTGCAGTATTTGATACCTCCACTACCCCCACAGAGTGACTCATGCTTGGCTTCCAGGGCCTAAACCTCCAGAGCCTTCCTCCTTTCTCCCTGACCTTTCTATCTCTGGATCATCCCAGATCTGTTCTAACATGTAGAGAGGTCCCAACACTCCGCCCTTGTCAGTCTTTTCTGCTCTCCAGTAGCCCCTTCTCTAGGACTAATTCCTCCTTACAGCATCACTCAGGGCCCAACCCCAGAGTACTCTCTTCCCACAATCTTTCTGCCAAGCTCATGGTCCTTCATCTTCAATACCCTGGGGACTTACTTCCCGTCTATCCACTCCCCACCTTTCCCTCTCTCCTGCCTTTCCACCCAAATTCGCCTCCCCACTACTCACCCCCAAGCCCTAGTCCTCTTTTCTCCAATACAGTTACTCACAATTCCAAAAATGCATGTCATATTTCTAACTTATTTGTAAGTGACTTCCCCTGCTTTCAGAATGAAGTCCTAAACAGGTTCTGTATTGGCCAGTCCCTTTTGATAGCTGGACCCTTTCCACCTTTTCACCTTTTGTCTAGTTCTCAGCCACTCTGGCCTTTCCTAAGTCCTTGGAATCTGCCTCCTCACCATGATGGTTAATCTGGTGCCCAAATGCTCTTCTCCTGGGCCATCAAGCTTCCTGGCACCCCCTCGTCAACCTAGCATGTTCTCTAGGTTTCAGTTGTGTGACTTGCTACCACTGGAGTCAGGGAAGCTTCCTTGGCCTTCAGGCTGGGCTGGGGCCCCGTTCATGGCTTGCATCACATATGGCACATTTCTCTCATGGCATTAAGCACAGCTGAAATGTGCAGAGCACGTTGGTTATCCCCATGAGCCCATGAACTCTGGAAGTCCAGGGCTTGTTTATCCCTGCATTTCCAGTGTTGATGCGGGATAGGCAACTGGAAATAAAAGAAGAATGTGACCACGCGATGGAAACCCCGGGGTAGGCCATGTGGGACGGGCCACCAGGTCCTGCAATAGCTCTTGCTAACAGCACTCCAGCCACTCTCCCGTCCCCACCATCATTCCTGCTGTCACCATCCCAGTTCTCATCATCCCTCGACTGGCTTGTTGGGAACAGTTCAGCCGTCTCCTTCAGATCTATCTTGCTGTGACTAGTTTTGTAAACTACTGCCAGATTAATCTTCCTTAAAAAATTTTATTGTGTTACTCCCTTGCTCAGGACTCCCTGGCCACTCTTTCCTGTCTACAGAACAGACTGGAGAACGTCACAGTGTCTCGGGGTTGAAGGGAACCTTGAGAACCATCTGGCAGATCCAGCTCTGGCTACAAAGGAGAGTAAGTCAAGAGAAGTTGGTTGACTTGCCAAAGGACACAGAAGCCGTGTTTCCACCAACCTGGAAATGGGCTGGGGGATCTGCCTGCTCACAGCACAGACCTGTGCTTCCACTACATGCAAAGTACAGCCCAAATTCCACCTGTCCTTGGGGAACCTGGCTCTGACCCAAGGTGACCAGCTTGCCCTGGTGTGCTCTGGACTTTCCATTTGAAAACCAAAGATCCCAAGGACTCCCACAGCTCCCTGGCAGCCTGGGGGTGGTGGCTTGCCCTGCTCCTGTGGACATCTCGTTCCCATCCCTCCTTGGCCTCTGAGGGGCATGGCTCTCAGCAGTCACAGTGGCCTGCTTCTTATTTCTGGACCATGATCCAAACTCACCCCCCGCCCCACACCTCTGCACTTGCTCTTGTTTCTCTATCTTCCCACACTAACTGGTATCAGAAACTCATATCCCTGACTTGCCATCTTTCTTTGGCTTGGCACAGGAGGCTTCCACAATCTGAAGTAAATATATCTGTCATGTGCTTATTTTCTTATTTCCTTCCAGTCATTTATGTGATTGAAAATATGTAAGCATTATAATGAAGGCAGTAAGTATTGAACAGAGAGCCCGAAGTCCCTCCCTCTCATTGCACAGATTCTCACATTGTGGAAGGAGATGCCTGCTGGAGCCATCCACAGGTGTGACAGCCACGGTCAGGGGAGTGGAGAGGTGGGAGGCTACCTGTCCTTTAGTGTCCATTTGCTCCACTCAGTAGATCCCCATCTTGGTCATGACAACAGTGCAGGCCCCTTCAGGCCAGCACATCACAGTGATCTATTGTAGGGATAAAAACCTCCTGGTGATGACAGCCAGGATTGACAGGGATGTTTAAATTCTCAACTATGCTTTGGATGACATTCAGGTTTTTGTCATGAAGTTTCAAAATGTGACTGGAGCATTTTCAAAGCTTTCTACATGGAGGAAACACCAGGGACAAAAGAGGACATGAAACAGCTGTGGCTGAGTGGGAAAACACTGACTTCCATGACCAGCACATCAGGGAGGGTTGGGGGCGATGACTCTGAGCTGGGTGACTGCAGCCGGTCACTCACACCCCTGGGTCCCCTGCCTCATCTCTAAAGTGAAACCAGTAGAACCCACCTGTGCTGCCACATGGCCACACACTGGTGGGTGCCCGTGGCACCTTCCCTGGTATGGGGGAGATGTACCCAAGTTTTTCCTGATGACAGGACTAGTACTGTATTTTCCAAAAAGCCTTCTTCTAATCAGAATATTTCTGTATTATGAGTTCCTGAAACTCAGACACAGCCAGCACTCCTTTTTGTTTTTAATTTGTTCATTGTTACATAAGTTTTATCTCACTGGTTAGTTTGTGTATATTTGAACTTTTCAACTAACATAAGCTTTCCAAGTTTCAGTCTCTTTTTACCTGCTACAAATGTCTCACGTTTTTCAACTGCACACTACACCCATCATTCTGATTTGTACTCCGAATGAGTCACTTACAGGTGAGGCCCCGTGAGAAACCCCAGACCAAGAAATCCTGGCCCTGGCCCCTGGGGAGCCCAAACCCCATGGGGAGGAACAGACATGAGGATGTGATCTCAGCAATGTGGAGCAAGCATCTCAGTACAGAAAGGGGCTGTGAGAGAAGAACGAGAACTATTCACTTCTCAATCAAAGAATGAGACAGGTAAAATCTCAATCGAAGGAGAGGAGGGAAAGGGGAAATATTGGGAAATGATATTATTCAAATTATATTGTCATATTGTATGCATGTATGCATACACAACAACAAATCTCATCATCAATTATAATGCCACAGTAAAAAGTATGGAAACAAATCTCAAAGGAAGGAACATCTAACATCACAGGAGTCAGTCAATGAGGGTTCCATTAGGGAACTGACATCTGAACAGAGGTTCAAAAGATATGTAAGAGTTCACCAGGCATGCTAAAAAGGTGAGGGGTGTCATTCTTATGTGTCATTGACAAGCCTGGAACCGTACATCAATTTTTTCATGTCTTGTCTCTGAAGCTAGCCTGCAGATTCCTTGAAATTTGGAATTCAAAAACATGGAAGCACCTCATACTATGTATTCCATATCATAACTAGATACTTCATTGGATGTCTCCAAGTATGTAGCAGAATCCTGGCCCACAGAAATCCTATAACAAATCCTTATGATTAATAACCTGTACTTCCAGCTAATGTATAGTGTAAGTAACAGACACTGAGGTCAGTGGAAAACTATAATTAAATATATGTACTTCAGAATAAAAAAGTAACATCAATCAACCCAGATCCCAAACTGAAAATAGACTGTTGTTTTTCAGTTGGCAGAATGGAGTAAAGAGAAGAGAAGCAGAACTCTTTTCAGCCATTCAGACAGCTTTCCTGGCCTCTTGAAAAGCATTCATTAGCTCATCCCATATCCCTCTTCCTCTAAAATTAATTTCATTGTTGAAAATGACTCATATTTACTGTATTTAAGCAATAGAGAAAACTTTAAGGAAAAAGTTTAAAAACTATCTAATAGCCCAATATCTAGAAATAATTCTAATCTTTGATCAGTTATATTTCAGATGTGTCTCTGTCCATATGTGATGGAAGAATAGGGAGCTGTATAAATGATGGATGGATGGATGATGAAAGGATGGATGGATGATGAATGATAGATGGGTAGATGGTGGATGATGGATGATGGAAGATGCAAGATGAAAGATGGATGGATGATGGATGGATAGATAGGTAGAAGCATATTCCTTTATTTTATTTATTTTTTTAAATTTTAAGAAAAAGTTTATATTTTTAATGTAAATATTTCCTCTTAAATATTCAAAGTAATCCAAACAACACCTGTCTTTTTCTTCCTCCCCTTTTCAGAGAAGTATCAGTACCTGAAAAAGAGACCACTAGATTTTTCTTTTTCTCTAAAAATGATGAAAGACTTCAAGGTAAGTCCATTTCCCATTGAGTGGTATTCAACAGGTAATAGCACAGCTCTGATCACACACAGCTGATATGGTAACTGGCATCTGGAAATTCTGGCCTTCTGTAATATGTGGTTTAGCCCCTTCCATTCAGACTGATACATGTTGACTAGTAAAGCCTTCAGGACTGAGTGCTCCTCAGTATCCAGATTCCTTGCTCAGTCATTATCACCCACAAGGGCTTGTTTTGTTATAGGAACTTCCTAATCTTGGTAATACCAGCTTCAGAATGTTGTCCATTTCAGTAGTAATTTGCTGCCTTGTTTCTTGTTTTTCCCTTAATAGGGTCTGACATGTTCTGGAGCAGTGTGGGAAGTAACATTAGCAGAAATTCTTGGGAGACCCGAACAAATAGCTTGTGTATGCTGAGTAATTGTTTCTCCGTATCAGTTGTTTCTGAACATACAGGGTTGTTCTTTGTGTTAAGATTCCTCTTGTTCATGAGTATGTGATTTAGTCAGGATTCACTGGGGATATGCTTGTCTCTGCTCCACATGGTGTCCTAGAGTTGGTTTCCCTGAAATGTCTGACACACGCAAACCATGCAAAGGGGATGACTCGGGGCTCATTGTCCCTCCAAGAGGCTGGGACTTTGGAGTGCCATCAGCCTGGCATGCCATATTCCTTTATTTTTCCAAAGCTAATGGCAATCCCCTTCTAACAAATTTGCCTATTGACCCTCAGTAGACAAGGAGGAAATATCCCAGTCTCACATACTTAATTCCTATATTTTCCAGATTCCTAAAATCAACTTATCAGTGGAATCTTGGGGAAACTTCCAGGGATGGTGTCAAAAATACTCAGATGAAAAGGGAAAATGCAGAGTAGTTATTTTTTTGTCCTGTCCATGAAAATCTATAGTCTAGGGATTTATGAGTTCTTACAAAAACGATGGGAATAAAACATCCGTTAGGTGAATATCTGCTCATATTGCAATGAGGCATGAGGAAACTAGGAAGGACAACTTTATTGTTCAAGCTTATAAAAGGAGGAGGGGGTTGAAACAGGACTATTGATAAAGTGCCTGTCTTTAAGACAGGAAGCTCAGTGCACCTCCAGTGTAGGCATTAATATTGCAACAATACGATCTTGTTGTCTGCCTTGGTACTCTTTGCACTTGTATTTGCACAGTATCTTCCTTTAGAGACACCAGGAATGTGTGATGCATGAAAGTTAGAGGTGCCCTCAATCTAATGGAACCAAGAGAATTTCCTGAACTAACTATGCTCCAACTCAGCATAGCATTCCTGATGCTTTTCAGTCTGGGTGTGTAGGTTGGGGGAGAATCCAGTTGCCATGGTAATGTGGAAGCTCAGAACGTTCATGGACCAACATCACTCACTATTGTGTACTAGGGCTTCCCAGGAAGGGCACTACTGACATTTGGGGACAGAACACTTCAGTGGTATAGCCCATCCTATGCACTATGGATGCTTGAACTCTGCCCATTACATCTGTAGTGGTCCCTTTCTGTTTAAACAACCAAAATGACTCCAAAGATTACCACATGTCCCTGGGTGGGGTAGAGGAAAATTACCCTGGGTGAGAACAAGCTCTTGAGACTTTGGAAGTCCAAAGTCCTTTGGGTCCAACACAAAGAAAGAAGGTTTCTTTCAGATAGACCCACAGTACTATTCTCCAGGAGTGGGGACGGGTGGGGGAAGTCAGGCAGGACTGTTTGGACCAATACCAGCAAGAGCCACAGGAGCAGAAGGCAGGTACACAAGATAATACCCTCCCCAAAGCCAGCCCTGAATTGAAAGCCATGGGACAAAGAGCAGAGGACAGGAACCTTGCAGGCTTTCCTTTTCACCAGGTGCTGGAACAGGAAAGAAGGGGGAGCGAAGCCATTGCTTGTACTTTTTGGATAACTTGAAATGTCAATGCACAGCCCATTAAGGCACCAGTGGTGGGGGACCTGAGCAGTTCACAAACTGTGAATTTTAATCTTCCAGTCAGAGTTCAGATGGCTGGGTAAACAATGTTTAGAAGTTCCTGAAAGATAGTCACTAATTAATGAACAGTAGGCCCTAGTTCTGAGACATTTGAAACAAAGCAGGACAAAGCTCCTGACTCGTAGACTTCAGGGACTGAGGTAAACAGCCAGGGTGGGGGAGAGGGACCCCTCCTCTCTCCATCACCATCATTCACCAATGCGTCAAGTAGAGGGTTCATTTTTTTTCAAGTATGACTTTATTCTCAGGAAAAAAATAACCTATCATTTAAGGAGCCAACTATGTATGTTCTATTTGGTGATATAAATGTAATGTTAGCATCTTACTAATCAAATAGAAAATTGTTTTGTGCTAACATTTTTAAAACTTCCCATCTCTCAGACAAACAGTACCCATTGCTTTAAACACCTCGGTGTCTAGTAATTTTCAAAAATGTGTCTGACTACCAGTAATTTATGTCCTGTCAAAAATAAATCTCAGATACTCACTTCTTCCAGTCAGTGACTTGAAAAACATGCCCACATGTCAATTACCAGAAGTTGTAGCAATGTTTCTTTGTTCTGAATTTGTGTAAACAGAAAAAGGTTCTTCCTCAGTAACAACTGTTTTCTGAAAACTTTATAAATATTTACCTGAATCTCCCTGCAACAACACCTAAGGAAGCAAGGAAAGCCCGTGTGTGGCTAAACACACACACTGGAAGGGTGCTTCTTGGTAGCAAATGTTTAAATGTGAAGGAATAATGTATAGACTTGTGAATTATTCTTTTCCCAGAGGCCCGACCTCAAAGCATTTACATTTAAATTGTAAATAAAAATGATTTACATTTTAAGAAGTTATAA